>NW_004955431.1:8158318-8203098 GCF_000276665.1 Chinchilla lanigera | reverse complement strand
CCATTCAAACCAGCTATTCCCCTTCTGGGTATTTTCCCAGAAGATCTAAAACCATCATATCACAGTGATATATGTGCACCTATGTTCATTGCAGCACAATTTGTAATTGTTAAATTGTGGAAGCAACCCAAATGTCCATCCACTGAGGATTGGATAAGAAAACTGTGGTAGTTTTATAGAATGGAATATTACTGAGGTATAAAGAAAGATAAACTCGAGGCCTTTATATTTAAATGGTCACAACTAGAGACCATACTCATAAGTGAAGTAAATCAGACCTGCATGTGCAATCACTGCATTGTTGCACTAGTGTAAAGCCTGAAAGAGTTAATTTAAACTAGGAGGTATGATAGAGCTTGTGAAATGATAGGAAAATACTCCAGGGGAAAGGGCAACTGGGATGTGGGAAAAGAAAAGGGAAAGAAGGAGAAATTTTGTATGTATGTATATACAGGATAGTTAACATATTTGTGCTACTGTCTTCTATTTCTTTGCTGAAAGAAACTGTCAATGAGTCCTTAATTGATCAGTATTCCATGTCTCTGTCTGTTTTCATGAGAAACCACTTTGAAGATATCAACATGTAATACAACAAGCATTGCTAATTTCCTACCACTTTGTTTGTAACTCTGTATTGTGTGTACTGTTCTTTTGCTATTTTGTAAAAGGTTGTCTGTCTATTAATGTTTTCCTCCTTTTATTAAAAAAAAAAATGTCTCCGGACATCGCCACATGTTCATAGGTAGCAAGACTGCATTTGGTTGAAAAATACTGCTTTAGACAAATGAATCTCAATCTTGGCTGCTAATTACTGTTTCCAGGGGCATTAAAAAAATTATGTGTGCATGTGTGTGTGTGTGTGTGAACAGATTCATACATGCAAGCATATTTTTATCAGAACCTTGTTCAAAAGATTCTTTTTTAGCTGTTTAGGAATGAAATGTAATTATTAGATTTCAAAATTAACAAAAAAGAGGAAAAAAAACCTCAGCATTTACTTTGTATTATTTCTAAAACCAAAGGCTCAGGGCTGAAGATATAGCTCAGCGGCCAGTGCCTGTATGGCGAATGTAGGGTCCTGAATTCGATTCCCAGTACCAAAAACAACAACAATAACAACAACAACAACAACAACAACAAAAAAAAAAAACAAAAAAACAGAAAAACCACAAAGGCTCAGTCTTATTTATAGAATATAACAAAACCTGACTTGGGAATTAGTGGATATTCCAGAATGGTGAAATGAATGAATCAAAAAATCTGAGTTTATTTATATAATAGTCATAATCCTACATTTCATTGTAATTAAGTGCATGATATGTTTATGTTTGTAAATGTTATGACATCTTTCAAGAATTTTTCTGCACATTTTCATAGTAACATAGTATGTGGTATATACTTGACAGTTTGTAAGATAGAATAAGGGATGAAGGAATAACCAAGAGAATATGTCATTTTACAATTTCCTCATTCTTACCATGAAAGACATAGTTGCCTACCGTTTGTTGATATCTCTATAATTTCACCATTTTAATATCCATTCTCATTTTTCCTCGAACAGCAGAACACTGATTTATGTGGATAGAAATATTTCTACTTCAAAAATTAGATTTCCCAGTCTTCTTGTATCCAGGGTTGGCCATGAGAATTTATCTGGCCAATGAAATATAAGAAGGAACCTTAAATGAGAGTTTTGAAGAAGTTCATTCAAAGGTGGAAAGAAAGTGGTAACTGCTTCTCATCACCTTGTTTTTCCCTCTTGAATACAGACAGCCAACTTCAAATGTCACCCTGACTATAAAGTGACTACAGTGATCATCATTTGCTAAAGCTTAGGGCCAGTGTTTTCATATCAGCCTGGACTGTTCACTTTTGAAACTTTGGATTTAATTGAGAGAAAAATAAAATGAACCCTTGTTTCTGATCTTTGTTATAAGTATTTTAAGGAATTTGTTAGCTACTTTTAATAGCCAATGGAACACAGTATGTTAAAAATACTGATATATTTATTTTACCCTTGTTACACTATGTAAATTTCAAGGGAATGGCATAAAATAGTAATTATGTGTCATTATTATTATATTTCTTTTCAGGATATATGAATCATCCTACACCAAAGCATAAGCACTTTGATGTTTTTGTTTTGGTTTGGTTTAGTTTGGTTTGGTTTTGGTTTCGTTTTTGAGACAGGGTCTTACTATACAGTTCAGGTTGGCCTTGAACTCATAGCTTGGGGTGACTCGAGGCAATGCTCCTGCCTCATCCTCCTCAGTGCTAATGATACAGATTGGCACCACCATGCTCAGCTGATGTGACTTTTTAAAATATTAGAACAGGGTGCTCTTTTACGTAAATCACTTCTCTACTGTTCTCCCAGAATTCCATAATGTACCTCCAGTCCATGTCTGCATTGGACCTCACAGCATTCACTTGCTTTTCATATGAGTTTCTTGCTGTTGAATTGCTGTCTAGGCAAGAGTGCTTCCTTTGAGAGCTTGCACTTAAAATTGTAAACTACACGTATAAAAAATGACTGGCAAGCCTGCTGCTAAGTAGTTGCTTTTAAAAAATAAATCTTTTCTTTCAGCAAGATTTAACTATCTAAATTCACTCAAATAGCGAGAAAATTGCCCTCTCAACTTGTAAATAATAACACACTTGGAAAGGTTCACTTAGGGATAATTGTCCATTGATAATTACCCTCATCATCCTCCATCTTTGAGAGGCAAGCACATGATTGTGCGAAGTTCAGAGGAATCTTGGAATGTTGACATTGTGAAAATATTGTAACTTTTGTCAAAAGAACGCTGAAATATTTATAAGCTTCAGAATTTCCTTTTAATGTTTGAAAAAGGGCACTTATTAATGTGATCACTCATTTCCTCTCAGGTTCCCATTTATTTTCTCATAAATCTTACCTTACATTCCCAACAACTCAAAAGGAATCTGAACTTTTGTCATTGATCACCTTTCCATTAATATGTTTAGGTCTTATTTTTTCTCATAAAAGCAAACTAAGAAAAAAATCTGTAGGGAGATAAGTAAGAAAAACATTTGGGTGGAAAATGAAACTTACATTTTAACTATCCCATTACAAAATAAATACTTATCATTTTAAAGGCACAATATTTAGTCTACAGAACAAGGTTAAGCATCGAAGATACATTTCCACATCTTTCCACTGACAAAATAATAGTGGGATATACTTAATTTAACTATTTAAAATCAAATAAAAAACAATTAGTTCTACCACAATTCAAAACTATTTTAAATATTATTTTGCAATTAATCTGTTGAGGACATGCTAGAGAGCTTACCTTAACGTTTCATTTTTAAACCTTACTATCTTTGGAGCATTTTTACAACTTAGTTGGACAGAGAGATTGGTCATGCTCTCTGAATATTACATTCTACTGAACATTTTATTGTAACAGAATGGTCTTTACTTTGGAAAGTTATATACATTAAAATATTGTGTTTGGTTTATCAGATTTTACAAGAGTAACTAATACTCTCTTCAATATCTTCTCTGTGGAGTAGCTAAAATCTATGAGTGAGAGTATACGGGATAAGTGAGCCTATAGAAACCAAAAATAGAAAAAGATAGCACCAAGAAAAGGAGATCATAGAAATAGTAGACAGATTAGAAATCACAGATGGGAAGTATTTTTGAGGAAGGACTAGTCAACCCTGTCAAAACTCCTGACAAGTGAAGCAAAATAAAGAATGCATCGTGAACATGAGTTTTACTGTCACAGAGGCTCTTGGTAGAGTTACTATATATGATATAGTCCAACTAGGACTTCCTTAGGGTGTTACAGTGTAGAATACTTCAAGAGTCTCTTGTTTCCACCCTTAAGGCTAAAATAAAGCAACAATGTTTTAAGCAGAGAAATTATTGTTATTTAATCATTAAGATTTCATTTTAATTTTTTTTCGTAGTTTAAATATAGTATTAAATGTAACAAATATGAGAAATCATAAATTGTCTACATGTTACAAAATGTATTTTAATACAGACTGACATTGTAAGGCCCAATCTTTTATTCATATTTATTATTCCTCAAAATCAAATTTTACATATATCATTAATGCATGTTTTATCTTAAAAACCAAAAAAATTGAACTTAATATTAAACTTAAACTGTATTTTCAATTATAGAACTACAATTTCTTGGAAATTGTGTCTCTTGGAGCCTTCACTTCTGAGCATGTCTTCAGTGGGGTCATCTTATGGTGAAAGGTAGGAGATAAAAGTAGACCGATAAAAGGACCAAACTCACCCCTATATTTTTCATTCTTCCATTTTTGGCTCGTTTTTATTTTCCTGGTGTTACTCACTTTCTAGAGATTTTAGGGAGCTGCTTTTGGAAATCTTGTATTTTTGTACTTTCTCTCCATAGGTTTAGAGAAAAGAAGATCAGTTCCAATCCATATATTTCATCTTCTTTGTCACAAAACAATCTTAGTGGAATTTAAACCTGTTTAAACAGGTACTGATGTGAAAATCCACTTCAGTGAACACAATAAGCAGATTTTTGAAATCAATAATCTCTATTTAAATTAAAATTATTTATTAGAATTTAACACACGATCATCTCTAGATCTTTGCCCACAAAGGAGTGGTCCTAGTATTACCACCTATCTATCACTCCTACTCTGTAAATGTATCCAAATATTCTGTGTGCAATAATATATGTACATATAGTACAAACCCTAAGACAACTACCAAAAATAAGTTTTAAAGAACAGATGTAAAAGTAACAAAGAAGAAGAAATGAATTGTTTAAAATATTCAAATAATGCAAAAGAAGGTAGGCAGGATAAAACAGAAAAATATTTTTTTTTTTCGTTTTTTTTCCTGTTCTGGGAATAGAACTCACGACATTCTGCTTGCCAGGCAGGCGCTGTGCCGCTGAGCTAAATCCCCAGCCCCATGTCCTGTCTACTTTAAATCAACTCTGGATTACTTATAAAACCTAAAAGAAAGTCAATGGTATGTAAATAGCTTCCTACTGTACTGCTTGAAGAACAAGGACAGGAAAAGAATCTATACGTGTTCATTATGGGTGTCATTTTTTCCTGAATATTTTCAATCTGCTGTTGGTTGAATCTATGGATCCAGAGCCAGTGAATAGGAAGAAGGTAACTATAGGCTTACATTCATCTTAACTAGCTAATCTTTCCTCTTGTTTTAAATGCAAGTTTTCCACGATAAACCTGTACATGTTCTTACTTATTCTCTGCTTATTATCTACATCATTAAATGTTTGGTAAGCACATTTTGATTAGGAAGTCCATCAGGAAGTCTCAAAATAGAAATTTGAAGAGTAGCATTTAATTTCTCTCCTTCTTAAAAAAGCTGCTCCTCTGAATCAATACTTCCTAGTTGCATTTGAGCACTACATCATTTCTCTTTGATGCATGACTTCATTTCAGGGAGCTATTTTAAGTGCTTCTCTGCACCATGAATTTATTTAGATTAAATTTGTACAAGGAGCCACATTTTAAAAACTAATCTTAACTGGAGTTTTAACCTTCTGAATTTATCTTTCTGCAGTGAGCATTATCTATTTTAATGATGTGGTCTCCCATCTGCTCTCAAATATTAACCTTCATTTATGAACCAAGAACTAGAAAAAATATTGTTTTCATCCTACAGAGTACATTAACATTATACCATAGATAAAACCTCAAAAGTTGGAAAATTTTATTCTCTTTTTGACATGCACAGTACATTTTAGGGAAAATATAGATATAAAACATTCAATGATTTATTTGTAAAAATAACTTTTGAAACATAATTTATGTGATGTATCCACTTTGTTCTTAGATTCTCATTTCTGAAAAGAATGATCACAGTAAAAGAACATAATTTAAGATCCTGATTCTTTGGGTATGGACACTTCATATGCCACTTATTATCTGTGACCCTGAGGAAAGTGTTTCATTTTCTCATGCATCAGAACCATCATGTGTAAAATGAAAAATATTTGATAACCTGATTCACAATCTGGTTAGGGTATTTAAGTAAGTTAATTACTTATGAGCATTGAGAATGCCCTCTGATTCTCACAAAATTCTATAATAAAATTTTTTACTTATGAAAATAGTTTTCTAATAATTATTTCTAAATACCTCTGTTCTGAAAGGCTTTGGTCCATATCAAAATTTACTTGATAGTCAAAAGGTATAAATTACAAGTACATGAGTCCTCTATGACTGAGAATTTATTCACTTCAATGAATTCTACTTTACCTAAAAATTATTTGCCGTTTATGCCATTTCTGTGAAAATGTAACATTAGTAAATTATCATCATTCTCATCATTGTTTAATATCCAGAAAAACAAAGCAGTTGTCATCTTTAAGCTATTTCCTACAAAGCATTTAAAATTTTATTATTCTGTGAAATGAAAAGTTTGTAAATCACTGAATTAGAAACCTACCCCAATCTCTACTTGCCTAGTGTTATTCATTTGTGAAGCAGCTGTCATGCAGTAGAAACACCATGAATACCAGAAGACCTATGTTACAAACCATTTCTGCTTATCATTTACATTGTTACAATAAGCAAATCACTTAGCTTTTCTTAATTTAAATGTTCTTATCTTAAAAACAGGTAAAATGTATTTCTATTTTTAAAGAAAGAACTCATACTAGAGTTGGCCTGCCGTGCAAAGACTGAAATTTCTAAAATGAGACCTTCTCATTTAAATTGCAGGTATTGGTTATTTTACCCAGCAACAAAGAAAGTGACTAAGTCAGGCTACTTTGCTAAGATGGAGCAGGGAGTTGGAGCCAAATGTGAGTAAAAATCTTAATTAATTGGAGACACTTAACTGAGAACAGATTTGTAGCCTATTTAGGTGGCTGGAATTTGTAGGACAAGGTATCTAAGAAGAGGAAAGTACTGAGAGAAAATTCTTGCTTAGGAGTCCGCATGAAAGTTACCCAGTACAGATCATCTTGGGGCTGAAAAAATATCAAAGCACAAAGCTATGTGATCCTGTGAATTTTTGCTCTGGCTCCAAAATGTTAACAATTTAACAGTTGGGCTGGGGGTGGTGGCACGTGCTTGCAATCCCAGCACTAGGGGAGTTGAGATAAGAGGATCACTGCAAGTTTGAGGCCAGTGTGGACTGCATAACGAGTTCAAGGCCAGCCTAGATTACATAGAGAGACTTTGTCTCAGAACACACACACACACACACACACACACACACACACACACACACACACTTAACACTTGAGTGACAATTTATCGAAAATAAAGAGAAATTACGAGGTTCATTGGCTGCTATGGTTTGAATATGGTTTGTCCCCTAAGCAACTCACTAAAATTTAATCACAATAATGAACTATTAAAGGTTGGAATCTGGTAAGACCCGGTAAGAGTGATTAGGGATGAGTCTGTGAGTGGATTAACACATCATGCAATTAATGGATCCATGTGTTAATGAATTATCTTTACAGTTTACCTCTCCACACAGTGAGGACTAGGTCTCTTGCACACTTCCCCTCCCTTACCATGTGATGCCCTTTTCACCACCAGACTCTTCAAGTGAGGAAGGGCATCATCAGATGCAGCCCTTCAACCTTGGACTAGAACTGAGAATCCATATAAACCTCTTTTATTTATCATTTACCCTGTCTTTGGTATTGCATTACTAGTAGACAAGAGACTTCGACTAGCACTGAGACTCATAGAAGAACACCTTTTTAAGAAAGACTACATTCAATAATAAAGGACAAGCCATAGGACTACATTTTTAAAGTTTGATAAAACTTAGCACAAAATATATACACATCTAATAATCAATATTTTTTCAAAAGAAAATTACTAATTGTTTAGAAGTATTTGACATTATCTAGATATCCTAAGAAATAGCACAGAAAATGTGCAGGTTATAATACAAAATTAAAGGCTCAAAAGAAATATGAATGTATAAATCATAGTCAAAACAAGACAGTTTATAGTAAGAAATGTTTATGTACCTCAGATATTAAAATTAACAAAATATGAAATAATGTTGCTTTTCTGAATGTTTTGAAGGATTTAACCAAATAGCTGTATTAAATACACAAATGAAAATTATGACAAAATAAATTATGAAAATGTGAGAAATTCAAAACACAATTGCCTTATTATTTTCATACTACTGTAATAAAATACTTCTCACTGGATTGTTTGTGCAAAAATTTAATTCTGAGAAAATTTATTTCTCAGAAATTCAGAGGCTGAGTAGTCTAAGATCAAGGTCTTCTGCAGAGATGGCACCATCTAGGTATCCTCACATGGCAGAAAGTTAGGGCAAAAAGGGGCTAGTTCATACCTGGGGATCATTTTATGAAGACACAAATCTTATGCTTTAATGTAGAGTCCCCTTGGCTTAACTAAAGTCTAAGCCTCGACTTCTTGATATTTTTGCAATGAGGCTTAAGTTTCAATTTGAAATTTGGAGAGCCACAAAACATACAAATCATAGTATCCAAACCATGATATAAATTTGTAAAAGAAAAAAATACCCAATATGGGTATCAATACATGCTGAGTAGCAAAAGAAAAGGTCAGTAAACTTGAAAAAATAAATAAAAATGGCAATAATACAATTTCTTTGGTAGCACAGGAAAAGATGTCAGAAAACAAAGCTCTAGTAAATTATCAATGATAACTAATCTGTGTGTGTTTGCTTTCCATTACTATAAAAAATACCACAGATAACCGATTTGTAAAGAGAAAAAGGGTTGTCTCACAATTTTAGAGCGCTAGTTCATGGTTTGTTTGCCATGTTGCTTGGGCCTAGGACAGCACATCATGGACAGAGAGAAACTTTATGACCCAGAAGTGAAAGAAGGAAAAACAGAGGGATTGCAGTCCAAGTATCCCCTTCTAGAGCATTTCTGCCAGTGTTCCCAGTGATAAGAACTTCTCCCATTATGACCTATTCCTAAAAGCTTCCATAGTCTTTTAGTAGTGCCAAGATGGTCACTAATCTTTTAACACATAGTAGACTTTTTTGGGACATTTAAGATTCAAATAATATATGTGTATTATATGCATTATATACAGTATGTGTGTGTGTGTGTGTGTGTGTGTATGAGTGCTTTGAAAATGATGGTAAGATAAAATTTCAGATAATGATAAAAAAATTTCACTATCAACAGGCTTGCACAAAAAAAATAATACAAGAACTTTCTCTAATTGAGGGAACCAAAGATATACAGAAATGGGTAAAACGCCCTGAAAACTAAATATATGTAGGATGAACGTACCAGTGCACATCTGTGTGTGTATTTCTCTAGCTCTCCTCTCAATTTTTAAAGAAATGAAACTATTTACAACAAAATAGTAAACTTTTATATATGGTTTTTATACATCATATCTATGAATACATAAAATTGTGCAAAATTATCACATTTTCGTTATGAATGACTGATCAATTTGATTAGAAACCTTGTAGACATTAATGAATATAATTCTATATTTTATTTAGATTTTCAGTGTAGTGAATTATTTTCACCGATTTTTGAAGATTGACCCAGCTTTCCATTCATAGAAGTCTGCTTGTGTTTACAAGAGACATTTATTTATTTTGTGTAATGCTTGATTCATTGTGTCAAGTTGAGAAGTTTAGAAGCTTAATTAAGTGACTCAGACATTCTACATCTTAGGTTGTAGAGGACCTGCCTTAAGGTGGCTGCATACATCCTAGGATGTAGAGGACCCACCCTAGGGTGAGTGGCCTACAGTGTAAGGGAGGCAAAGAGGTTTGGTCTGCCCCTTTTTGTTCTGGTTACCTTTGTATCTTCTACTGCCTGAATGGTTGTCCTTCTGTCGTGCTGCTCTGCCTTACAGCCAGCTAATTATGTATTGAAACCTCTACAAACTGTGATCTAAGTAAGCCTATCCCTCTTTAACTTTGGTTGTCAAGTATTTTGTCCTAGCAATGAGAGAAAAGTAACTAAGACATTTTGCATCTATGTTCATGAAGGTTTTCAACTGTGGTTTCTTTGTTGTTCTCTTTGGTTTTGTTCTCAACATATGCTCACCCCAAAAAATGAACTGCAGTTCCTTTTCAGTTTTCTAGTATATAATAAATGTTATTTTTATTTAAAAATACAATAAAATGCAGCTATGAAACCACTTAGATCTCAAAATAATTTTAAATTGGTATTCATGAAGTATTTCATTTATTTAATCATGAATTCAATAGATGCATGCATATTTATATTTTCTTTTTCTTCCTGGGTAAGTATATTCCATTTTAGCTCGTATATTTTGAGGTATTACCTTATATCAGTTAAATTTAAAGCTCAGAAATAAAAACTACATGAAAATCTAGGAAAATGACTTGAAGAGACACTTTGCCTAAGTGAATATATAATAATCACATGAAAAAATTCAACATCCTTAGCAAGGTGATGCAGTGATCAGAATGGCTACAATTCTTTTACAATGACAACATAAAAATCAAACAAGTTTATATATACAAGGGTCCATTTATACAGTACTTTCAAAGTGACAGCATGACCATGATGAAGGAAGAATCCCAAGGTACTAGACCTGAGGTTGGAGAAAGACAGAAATGTCATTTCTATAAAGGGGTAGCACTGGCAATTTTATTTTGGACTACAAAACAATTCATGTCATCTCTCTGTCTCTCTCTCTTAATATATACATATATATTATACCTTTATGGAACTAGTAAGTGGAGAAAAATAGTGATTTAATTACTGATTTTATGACATAATATGGTTGTTTAAGGGGTTATCTATCATTAGAAGAAACTGAATGAATGATATCACTCATTGGAACTCTTTAAACTACACTTACAATTTTGTTAGTCTAAAATTATTTCAAATTTTAAAGTCTGAAATGAATGAATCACCTTGACTATAAGGCTTACATAATGGCAGACAATTTTATGAGGTCATGTGTATAAAATGAGAAGTCATACTTAAGGGGGAAAAAAGAAGACAGAAAAAGAAAGAAAAAGAAAGAAACAAACAAAGAAAGAAAGGTTCCAAATACACAAGTGTGCTAAAATGATTCTCAAAGTATGCTTTTAAAGGAAATCTAATTAGATAAGTCATCTTACAAAAATGAAAAAGAAAGAAGGAAAGATGGAAGGATGAAAGACAGAAACAAATAAAGACAGAAGGAAAGAGAGAAATAAAGAAAGTAAGAAAGAGAAAGAATTCTCTACTATGCTTTCAAGAAAAAACAAAACTACCTTGTTGTGGGTAGTGCCTTGTGGTGAGGAATGTATGGAAGTCTACAAACTGAAGAGAACTTCTGAGACTGGTTGCCATGGAAAGGGAAACTGAATCCTAAAACAGCAACAACAACAACAAAAATCTGCTAACAACCTGCATGGGAGCAAAAGCTCCTGGTTAGAGAAGATTAGATCTCCATTATGATTACTTTAAACTCAATAGATTAGTAATGTAGTCACTAGAGGGGTATCTCATTACACGTCTAGTTTTACATACTCTCAAAGGGAGAGGAATGTACAAGGTTCATGCATCACAAGAAGATTTTGAAAGTGAGGGCCATAGGGACTTCAGGGAGGTGGTGTAAGAGTTTATACAGTGTGGAAATATGTCTACCACAGCAGAAGACTAATAATAATTCACACACTGGTTGCTAAATGAAACATCTGCGATATACTTTCCTCAAATTCTAAAATTTGTGATTTGATCTGCTTTAATTTGGATCCTTGTTTTCCATTTAAAAGAATTTGGACTGAAAAAATTTTCATGTTTGTATTTTTTCAGTTAAAATAATACAAGGAGATATTAATAAAAACAATATCAGAAGCACAACTTACTTTTATGAAAAAAATGACACAAATTTCATAATAAAAGAATTAGAGAAAAATAGTTAATCTTCTTTATATTGTAATTGTAGAAGAATGGCCAAAATGTTCCTCAGAGTACAAGTCCTATGGAAAAGACTATTTTACAAAGAAGAAACAAAGAAAAGCACAAAAATTTATTTTCAGTGAACAAGGACACACTGTTAGCATAAATGAAACAAATTAGCATATTAAAATATTTTTAAAGTAAAGGAATAGAAAATTTAGAGGAATATCTTAATTTCTCCTTACTTGCTATTTATCTACTATTTTGTGCTCTCCCCTCAAAATTCACAAAAGCTTTTGCTTGAAACAATTTGGTCTTCAAAAAGAAGTGCTTGACAAAATTCTGTTTTTGTTTCTGAAATCTGCATCAGGTGACAAACATAACTGTTGCCATTTTTCCCTATGAGCGTGAACATGCCCTTCTTTTCCAGAATCAGGAAATGGATTAAGTTCATGAACTGAGGTACCACTGCAGGTACTTTCTCATACAAGAGAAGCCAGGTGATGTTTAAGCTCGTGTGTCTGACTTATTTCACTTAACATTATGTTTCCAAGTTGTATTCATTTGCTGACCAATGCCTCAAGTTTATCTCTCTTCATGAAAGAGTAGTAATCCATTGTGTATGAATACCATATTTTTCTTTATTCATTCATCTACTGATAGACAGTGTACTGTTTCCAAGATCTAGCTGTTATAAACTGGGCTGCTATAAACATCGATGTACATATATCCCTGTAATATGATGAATTTAACTCATTTAGGAAGATGTATAAGAAGATAGCTGGGTCAAATGGAATCACTTTTCTCCTTTTTTGTTATTTGGTTATTAATTTTATGAGCTTTTAATGAAATTTTTGGGTTTTGTTTTCTGAATACTCTCTGATTTCCATAGTGCTAGTTTACACTTGCACAACAATGTGGAAGAGTTCCTTTTCTCCCACATTCTTGCCCACATTTGCTATGTTTGGATGATAGTCACATTTTCTGGTATCCGGTATAGTATCCAGTATCCAGTATAGTTTTAATATCCAGTATAGTATCCAGTAGAGTTTTAATACACATTTTTTGTGGTCAGAGAAATTGAACATTTTTCCGTGAACTGTCAATGCTTAAAATTTTATTTTTTCTTGATGAATTTTGTATGATCGAATTTGGTAATCAAAATGACTGATTTGAAAACATTGACCGTTTGTACTTTTTCTTCTGAGAACTGTATTCATTTTACGTCCCCTTTTCCTTTTTTTCTTTTTTTTTGTACCTGGAATCGAACTCAGGACCTTGCACTTGCCAGGCAGGTGCTTGTGCCACTCAGCTATATCCGCAGGCCCCCCCTCCCCTCGCTTTCTTTACTGAGTCATTTATTTTGTGAAGCCTAATTTTTAAATTTTTAAAAAAATTTTAGATGTTGGTCCTTTGTCCAAGGAATAGCTGGCAATTTTTGTTTCTCATTCTATAGGTTGATTCTTCACTATGTTGGTAGTTTTGTTTTGTTTTTTTTTTTTTTTTTGTGATGTGCAGAAATTTTTTCACTTAATATGATCCTATTTGTTGATTTTTGGTATTATTTCTTATGCCACTGGATCAGAAAGCCCTTGCCTCTGCCTATGACTTTAATGATTTACCTACTTTATCTTCCAGGAGACTGTTTCTGTTTTACATTTAGATCTTTGGTCCATTTTGATTTTAGTTTAGCACATGGTGAGATATATGGGTCTAGACACACTCTTCTACATGTAGGTATCTAAAATGCAAAGCACCATTTATTGAAGAAGCTATTTTTCTTGCATTTTCTGTCTTTGTCCCCTATGTCAAAGATTAGCTAGTTGAATGTGCCTGGGATTAATTTTGTTTCTTCTATTCTGTTCCATTGATCCGCACACCTATTTTTGTGCCAGAACCACGCTATTTTAATCATATCCTCTTTGTAGTATAACTTCGGCTCTGGGATTGTGATGCCTCCTGCTTTGCTTCTGTTACCCAGGATTGCTATTCTGGGTCTCTTCTGATTCTGTATGAACTTTAAAACTGTTTTCTCTGGGTGTGTGAGAAATGCCTTTGGTGTTTTTATTGGGATTGTGTTAAAACTATACATCACTTTTGGAAGTATAGCCATTTTGAATGTATTGGTTCTGTCTATCTCAGAAAAGAGGTTATCTTTTCATTTTATGACATGCTTAATATCATTTCTCAGTGTAATATAATTTTCACTGTAGAAGTCTTTCATTTCCTTAGCTAGGATAATATCTAAGTTTTTAATTTTTTTTTAATGTAGTACTGAATGGTACTATTTTCCTAATTGCTTTGTCAGTGAATTCATTATTTGTGTATAAGAACACTACTGATTTTGTGTGTTTATTTTATCTCATGCTGCATTACTATGTTTGGTATTAATTCTAAAAGTCCTTTGATGAAATCTTTGGGTCTTGTAAGTAAAAGGATCTTGTTATTTGCAAGTAATGATACTTTACATTCATCCTTTTCTATATATATACCTTTGATTTCTTTCTCTTATCTGACTGCTTTGGCTAATATTTGGAGAACTATGTTGAACAGGATTAGTGATGGTGGACATCCTTCTCTCTTTTCTTATTTTAGAGGGAAATCTTTTAGTGTGTCCCCATTTAATATGATGTTTGCAGTAGGTTTGTCATAAATGGCTTTTATTAGGCCTAGATATAGTCCTTCTATACCTATTTTTTCAGAGTTTTAATCACAGAATTTTGTTGGATTTTGTCAGAGGCTTTTTCTGCATCTATTGTGAAGATAACGTGAGTTTTGTCATTGCTGCTGTTTATGTGATTAATGAGATTTATTGATTTCTGTAGTTTGAAACATAGGATGCTGCCTACCTGTTCGTGGCATCTGATGTTTTTCAGGTATGATTTGCTGCATTCTGTTTTCCAGTGTCTTGTTAAGAAGTTTTGCATGTATGTTCATTAGAGAGAGCAGCCTCAACTTCTCTTTTTTTGGTTGGATCCTTGTCTGGTTTTGGAATTAGAGTAATGCTATTTGCCAGTAACGATTTTTGGAGTACTCCTTTGTCTCAGTTTTAGTAAAGAATCTGAAGAGAATTTATTGGCATGAGGTCCTCTCTGAAATTCTTCTAGAATTCAGTAGTGAATCCAGTAGGTCCTGGGCCTTTCTTAGCTGGTAGGTTTCTTCTTCTTTTACATTACTGCCTCAATTTCACTGTCTGTCATTAGTTTGCTTAAGATTCTTTGTATTTATTCTCCAGTTTCACTGTGTGTTTTTAGATTACTCAAGATTCTCTCCATTTACTGAGTTCTTCAGTTTGGGGGTATATAGGTTGGTGAAGTAATTGCTAATAAATTTCTGGATTTTAATGTTGTCCATTGTGATTTCCCCTTTTCTATTTCTAATTGCATAGATTTGTGTCTTTTCTTTCCTTTATATTTTCATAAGATTTGCTTAGAGTTTGTCTATTTTGTTCATTATTTTGTTTTGTTTAGTTAAGTTTATTGGTACAATATAGGTATTTGTACCTGTATGTGATATATTTTCATTCCTATTTTCCCCCCATTCCTGCTCCTTCCCTTTAAGCACCCTTCCTCTCCCCATTCACAAAGCTCAGTTTTCACTTTATCCTTTTTTTCTCATTTTTTCTTCCCTTTCCTTCTTTTTCCCCTCCCCTCTCCCTAGTTCCTTTTTATTTTTGGACATTTTTTTCCTATTTCACAGTATCTATTATACATTTTGGTTCTGATTTATATTTTCAGCTTCTCACATCAGAGAGATAGTGTGATATTTACACATGTGTGTCCAATTTCTTTCACGTATGATTATGGTCTCAAGGTCCATCCATTTAGCTATAAAATTCTGAATTTTAACCTTCTTTATAGCTGAGTAGTATTCCATTGTATAAAAAGACACATCTTTTTATCCATTCCACCATTGTTGGGCATTTGGGCTGTTTCCAAGATTTAGCTATTACAAACTGTGCCTCTGTAAACATGGTTGTGTATATATCACTGTTATATGATGCTTTTAATTCTTCTGGGAAGATACTCTGAAGGGTCAAATGAGATCTCTAATCCTAACTTTTTGAGGAATCTCCACACTGATTTCCACAGTGGTTGCACAAGTCTATATTCTTACCAACACGGGAGGAGTGTTCCATTTTCCCCAAACCCCACCAGCATTTATTCACTGTTTTCTTGATAATAGCCTTTTTTTTTCTAGAGTGAGCTGGAATCTAACTGTTGATTTAACTTGCATTTCTTGAGATATTTTAAAGAACAAGTTCTTTGGTGTACTAATCCTTTGTATGTTTTTAGTTTCCATTTCAGTGACATTCTCTGATCTTTTGAGTTTCCTTTTCATAGAAGCTCCGGATTCAAATTTTTCTTGGTTTTCTAAGATGTTAAGATGACTTGTTATTTGTTTAACCTCATCCTGTTTTTATGATGTGGACATTTGCTACTATAAACTTCCCTCATAGGACTGCTTTCATTTTTCTTCCATAAGCTTTGGTATATTGTACTGCCATTATCATTTAACTTTAGGAAATCTTACCTTTTCCTTTAATTTCTCTTGTTACCAATTGATTATTTGAGTGTGTTGTTTACTTTCTATATATTTGCATAATTTCTATGGTTTCTTTGGATGCAGATTTCTAGTTTCACTGGACTGTGATGTGATGATGTTCATGGTAAAATTTCAATGTTTTTCACTCACTTATGCTATTAGGTGCTATATTTTGGAGAATATGCCAACTTCTGCCTGAAAGAATGTGTATCCTGTATTGTTGTGCAGAACACTGCTAGATATCTATTAAGTGCATTTGTTCAAAGATTTAATTTAACTCTGATATTTCTTTGTTGATTTTTTCTTTAGTTGATCTGTTTGTGGTACAGTAAGTGCCCAACTTACAAACACTGGAGTAGGAAACATTCACAGAGATGACTGGCCCTCACATTAAAAACATTTATAGATGCAAACATATCACAGAAGTAGCTCAGATGTGCTGCTATGTGTTTACTATAAAAGTAAAATAGTTTATTTGCAGTATTTATGTGTGTGCATTTTGTTTTTTATGCTTTACATTGTACATTTGTGTCAAAGTTGTGTAAGATTCACTTTTTTTGGATTTATAAACAAATCTGACTTATGAACAGTCTCCTGGAAGAGAACTTGGGGACTTATTATAGTGAGATATTGAATTCCCCCACTATAATTTTATGGATATTTACCTGATCTACTGTGTCCGTTAGTGTTTGTTTTATAAAGTTGGGTGCACATAGTTTGGTGCTGTATACTTGTAATTGTTCTCTCTTCCTGTTGAATAATTCCATTGACCAATGTATAATGTCTTTCTTTGCCTCTTTTTTATTTTAGAAATTTAAAAAACTAACAAAACAACAATGAAGACAAAATAAAAACAATACACAAACAACAAAAATGATACATGACCTCAAAACAAAATGATAGGAATTAACAATGGTTGCTACATTACATACTGTTATCTTCAGTGAAGTTGCTCAGTCCACCAGACATAAAAATGTAAGATTGATCCGTCAAAGACAGTAACAACAACAAAAAAATCCACATTGGAAATGATGCAGAGCTTCACCATACAAGATGGTAGGAGTTCAACAATGGTTCTTACGCTGAGTATTGTTGTTTTCAGATCAGTCATTCTGATTAACAGATTGAAGTGTGCAAAACTGGTCAAGAAAAAAAGATAATTTTAAGCACTGACTGTTCCTTTCAATAAATCAGAGACATGAGCAATACACCTATTCCAGGTATCCTTATACATACATATAAATTTTGTTTTTCATTTAAAAAAAAACCAAACTAACAAAAATTGATCAACTTTGGTTTGAAGTCTACTTTGTCTGAAAATAGAATAGCTTCTCCTATTCCAGTTAGTTTCCAATTGCATGAAATATTGTTTTCTGTCATTTGATCTTTACTCTATGAATTTTTGTTTATGTTAGATGTGTTTCTGGTGTACAGCATGCCACTGGACTTTATTTCTTGATCCACTCTTCTAACCTTTCTTTTGATTTTAAAATTGAGACAATTCACATTGATAGTTTTAATTGATAAGTAATAACTTCCCCTCTCAAAATATAGGAATGCAGCTAACTTAAACTACAAATTGAAATGGAATAATTATATAACCAGGGGTAGAGAACTATGCTGTGCTAAATAAAAAAAGGTAACATGACCATTACCTCTTTTTATTAAATTAACTATGTAACTGAAACATGAAAATTCCTAGGTTTTTTCCTACAAAATATTTGGGAAATACAAAAGAAGACTTTATAAATCTTTATTGCCTATTTTAATTAATCTCTCAAAGAGCAAACATAAATATTTAGCAAAAAATATTGTGCAAAGGAGATAGTCAAATATCTATGTGTCAGCTACTCATGCAAATGTATGCCTTTGAAATCTGTAAAACTTTAAAAGTGGAAGAAAATAATTTTGTCTAGTAGTAATGACATTGTGTTTTGAAAGCAGTTTTTAAATAGTTTAGAAGTTTGTTAATTTATTCAAAAAATATTTTGGAGACAACTGTGATAAGAGGATTCTTAGGTACAAGGCAAAATAAAAGCAAATAAGACAAATACTTCAGTAATGAAAATAAAAAACACCTCTATTATGAAATGACATTGAAAATAGTGTATATCTTAAATAATTCTAATGAAAATTGTTTAAATGGTAAACATTCTAGATTCCTGGGTTGGGTTCTAGAGAAAGAAAAGACAGGGCTGCCTATGTTTTAGTGTTGATTAATTGACTAACATATGTGGGTTCTTTCGGGGGACTAATATACGTGGGTTCTTTGTAGCTTTTGTGTGTCAGTGGGGTGCTGCTAGAATCCTGTAGATAAAGGTTTGAGAGACTGACAGTCATCCTGGAATGAATTAAACAGCCCCCTGAGGCAACGAATTATCTGGTCCAAAATGTCACCACATGTTTGAGAACCTTGATATGATTTCTGAAAACATTAGCATAAATATTTCATGTTTTATGATTAATTAACAGGATTTCAGCTAGAAAGCTCTAACCCTATATAATATTTTTCTAGTTTCCTCATTTAACAAGCACAGATACACTGCTCTTTCTTTACTTTAAAATTCTTTCATCTCTGAAAAGTTCATTCTCTATCCAGAAATTCCCATAGTTTTTAAGAACACAATAAATATCTACTTTTAGTATTTAAGTATGCTACCATGATTAACAACTGTTCTTGGGGCTTAAAGTTTTGCCACTCAAGTAATTTCCATGCCGTATCTCAATCTCCTAGTCTTCTTTATTTACTTAGATTTTTTTCATGGGATTTGTATCTTGTTTTAGTCAGTTGTGCTGCAGTAATAAAACACCTGATAGTAAGTAATTTGTAAGGAATAGACTCATATTTATTCACAATGAAGGATGCTGCAAAGTTCCACATCAAGCACCGGCAGGTTTGGTTGTCTGTGACAGTTGTTTTCTGCTTCCAGTATGGCACATTCAACAGGTACTGCACTCCTCAGAAGAGGAGCACTTTGTTCTCCCATGGCAGACAGCAGAAGGTCAAGCAGGCAGACCACTGCATGAAGCCTTTGCTGCGAGGACTTTAGTTCCATTAATTAAGGAGGAGCCCTCCTGGCCTCATCACCTGTTAAATGCCCCACTTCTTCATACCATCACATTTGTCCCCCACCTGAATTTGAGCGAGGGCACGCTGAAATCACAGCAGTACTATTTCAAGATAATTCATAAATTTTGTATAATACATTCTTTCACTGGAAACTGTCTGGATTACCCAGCTGACAAGAGAATGTACACAGGCATAGGGCAGTGTCAAACCAGTATGTGGAAGAGAGCTAGAACCTGAAATGCACACGAGGCCACCTGCACTTGTACTGCTGCAGTCCTGGGAGATGTTTCCTCACTAAATGACCTGAAAAAGAATTAGAAATCCTCCCCTAGAGCTGGTTTAATAATTTCTCTTTTTTCTCCATGTTAGTAATGAACACTTTTAAAACTATCATACTTCTCCATAGGTTTATGGATGTTAGTGATTCACCTCTGTTATCTGTGTGTTTTGGCTACATCTAAATTAATGGGATCAAAAATACTAAGGTCTACAAAACTCCTCATTTCCTATTTGGGTAAAGACCTTCAACTTGTTCTTTTATTGTTTAAAAGGGGAGTGTTCTAACATAAATCAGTGAGGCAATCCATGTCAGTTGATTTTATAGTGTGTGCGTGTGCATGCATGTGTGTATTTAAACTTTTACCAGCAACTTAATGAAGAGCCAGGCACAAGTATAAATGATGCTGACAGAGGAATGGGGTCAACTCTTACCCTACCTGACAAGAGCCAACTACTTATTTTCCTTCCTGTCTTTACATTCATTGTTATCCCATCTGTAGTTTAAACTGGCTATAATAGGGGAATTCACGCCATTAACCCTAACACATGCTATGGAACAGAATTTTGTCCTATATGGAATTATTGTCTGGGTCTCATATTCCTCCAGTACTGACAGGTGTTTGATTAGAAACTTATATGAAAGCTGCCCCAGCCCCCCTCCTGGTTTTAATGCAACATTATTGCCAGAGTGGGAGTCATTATTAGCTTTAAGCTGTGTCTCTTATTTTATGTGGAAAACATACTTCTTGCAGCTTAACAAGATCCACTAAAGTGATTTGGGAAGCTGAAGTAAGCCATCCCTTTTTAGTTGTTCTCATTATCAGGTTGCTGCTAATTTTTCTTAATGCAGTTTATCCATGTGTTTCTCAGTAAATGATTCTTATTAACAAGGTATTTCTGAGACATTGGTATTCATGGTATCTTGCAATATATATTGCATTCACCCATTTCATTTGCTTTGGAACATTTCAAAGTAATGATGCAGTGGTTTTATTGCTATTAGCATCCAATTAAATCACTGGGCTACATGTTTAAACTTGTGGTTATTACCTTTTAAAAATAATTATGTGAGGTCAGGGGAATTAGCTCAATGGCACAAATGCCTGCTTGGCAAACACAAAGTCCTGAGTTCAATTCACCGTGCCAAAAAAAAATGTGTAAGTATTTAATTTTATTTAGTGGCAGTTCCTTCCATTCAGCAATGTACATCATTTGCTAACACTTGTAGTATGAAGGTATTTTGTAAATGTAGCACTTTACATTTGAAATATATGTCTTATAGAGGCAGCGTAAATGTAAAAGCCACTTAGGACTTACATAGTAAAAGCTATACAAAAGCATTTAGATCTCATTTGTCAAGTAGCTCACTGGAAACCTATAGATTTTGAGTTCCACTGCCACACCAGCATCTCATTTTTGTGCTGGTTCACTACGAAAACATTCTGAGTTTTCAGAATTTGGTGAAATGCATTTATCTATATGTTAAATCAAATGAATAAAAATACTGAATAAATCAGAACAAATCAGGAACAGCTCCCTTTTTCCTTAAGTGCAAATCTGTCTCTTTCTTTTTTGAATTTGCCATACACATGTCCCTATTACAAAAACTCATAACTAATACTATTTGAGTGTTTCTTCTGCAGTAACACTTTGTTCTCAAATGGAGACTTTAGAAGGGTTGGTAACTTTACTGTGATTATGACTTGATTTTTTGTATCTACCGCCTCAATCTTAACGCCTTGTAATTCCTTCTGCCTCCAGCTTGACAGGTGATAAGATCTGTGTCCTTCTTTTACAGGTTAAGCTGTAGCAGCCAAGGCAGAGATCAGGCTGCTAAAGCTTTTCCAGATTAGGTCTGATTGGAAGTTGTTGTCAGTCTGATGCTGGTATCTATGGTATAAACATGTTATTCTTCCTTTGGTAGTATATCATAAGCATCCCCTATGTCATTGAAACTTCATCCTATGTAACACTTCGTAACATTTTCTAACTGGAAATGTAATAAAGTGTTCAGTGCAAAGAACTAAGGATAATTAGAAAAGAGCAAGAAAAGTAACACACAAACTATCAATTTTAATACAGAATTTTCTGTATCTCTTTTTGAACTTTATTTTTCACTTCTTATTCTATAATGAACATTTTCCATGCGATTATATGTTTTTCTCATTATGGTTAACTTTCATGCCTGGATGTATCAGCGCAGAATTCTTTGCCTGTATCGACCATGACTTTATTAATAATCAAGCCTTGAAATTTACCCTATTTTGTAACAAAGTACGAACATTATCTTTTCTGTGGATTACCTTAGAAAATGTCTTAAGTTATAGTTCTTGGTCCAATGAAAACTAATGACATTTTAAAGCATTTAAGGCTTTTTTTCCCCAATTGCACTCTAAATGGGCAGTCCCCACACACATTCCATCAACGACACGTGCGGGTGCCTATTTTGACACACTTTTATCGCCCAGTAGAGTACGAAAAAAATGGTAATTCTTCCTTATTTGCTTTCCAGGAAGAAAAAACATTTTCGAATTATTTTTGAGGTCAAATATTTTCATATAACTGTGTGAATTTTTTCTTGAATAACCAAAACTTTTTAAAATAGAGAGTAGGGCTAGTTTCCAGGAATTAGCTTTTTGAGTATAAAGATTACTATATTTTTATTCTATAGTTCAGGCTTTTTATGGGGTTTCAAAAGATGTTATGAGAAAATTTAACTAAACTTGTTTTATACAATTGATAGGTAAATAATAATATGTAATAGACCTGCCAAATTAACATGTGTACTTGTATAAAATATGATTTGGGATTTCATATTTTAAAATATTTTAATTACACCAGAATGATAAAAAGTAGAATGTTAGAATATAAAATAGGTGATTTTTAACCTAATAATAACACTGATTTAAAGAAAAGGGCCGCATTTCAATAATTAACTAAAATTTGTAGGTATAAAATTTGTGTTTAATGGAAAGATTCTATGTAAGTCATTGTAAAAGTGAACATTCAAAACTGGGATATAAATATACACACATTGTCAATATCCACAATTTAGTATTAAGAAAATGTATTTTCTCTATATTCTTAATGTGTTTGTTATTTAAGATTTTCTGTATTCTGACATTTTGTTTGAGAAAAAATATTAAATCCACAAATTTGTGTTCTTTGCACTGAAATCTTTGTCTTGAAAACAATCCATCTCAGCTCATGCAAAGTTTACAATTCAGTTTATATGTATAAAAAAAATCTTACTACCTTCTTTACTCAGCCTTTCCTTTGAGAATAGTGTTAACCCGATTCCTAACAGAAAAACTGCTCTGTGCATTTACAGGAAGAAAGGAATGAGTTTCCTTGGCAACTGGAGCCATGTGCAATCTCTCAGAACAGCTCCTCCTACACTCCAGTTTCCTAGGTAGCAGGCTGCATATATTTCATAAAGACAATGGGATAATGGGAAAAAATATTACCTTACTCAAAACTGCATAAGAAGAGCTTCAATGGGAAAGATGCATTTGCTATAATAACTGGTAATTTTAGGGAAAATATTAATTGTATCATAAAGTTGCTTCCTCTGTCTAATTAGGAATTAGCAATTTAATTTAACATGGAGAATGTATGAAATACTCATCTACTTTTTTTTAACAGGTGAAAGTAACCACCTCTCACTCTACTTCACCCGCATCATCCCATTACCAAAGAAGTAGCTCACATAGGCTGCCAGCTAACACTAAAGTTGAGTTTCAGGTAAGGACTTTCAGGTTAAACAGTGACTACTTCAGAGTACCCAGTTCTCTCACCAACACTGAAATGCTAATCTTTTACACTACATGAATAGAAGAGACGGCATTGATCTCAAATTGACTGTACTGTGTCGTCAAAGCTTAAAACACCTGAATAAAACATGTCTATGGATCTAGAAAATGCTAGTGGATAAACGGCACATAGCCCAAAGGACTAGATAATTTTTATAAAAATACAAAATAAAGATGAAACACTGAGAAAATCGATTGTATACATTCAATATTCAAAGTTATTGTCATAGTCATAAGGGTAGGTGAGAAAAGTTAAGTGAATGCATTTACACTGCATAGATTCCTCTGCTTTTCTACTGGTGAAACATTCAGAAGAAATTAAAGAGCAGATGTGTATTGTTAAATATGGACAGAATTAGCTCAAAATTTTCTGGCTAATTAGGAATCTCTACAAGTCAAAAATTGTTTTAAAATTATTTTTCAATTTTTGACTTTGAATTCTTAACTTTGTATCATATGAACTCCTAGCCTCTGATACACAACTTCTTTTTTTTTGCAAGGCAGTTAAGTATAATTATCTATTGAGCTACATACAAAGAAAAATATAATTTGACTTTAATTAATCAGCTCTGGAGCACTACGAATTTCAAGTTACATGCAACTAAAAGAGTAGAGATTAAAGTATTGTTGAACATTGAACAGAACACTTTCACAATTAGAATAAACAAGGGGAGGATATCACAATACACTCATTTTAATACCCCTTTTGCAGCCAGTAGCTAGTTTATATATATGACTATTCTTGAGCAAAAAAATTTTCAATAAAATTTTGCAATAGAAATATTTTTACATTTCTTTTCTAAATATATTTAGTTCTTTTTCCTCCTTCCCTCACATCCTTTCCATTCAATCACTTAATTATTGGATGAATTACAGTTGTATGCTTCTCCTTATAGCATCATACACCTTTTGTAGATCAACAAAGCTATTTTCATAAATATCTTTTACTCTTGCAGATGAATAAATAACATAAGTTCTTCCTCCAGTGGATGTTTAACTTAGTTCATTTCAGTTTTCTGAGATCACATACATACACACATTAATTTCTAGTTGTGTGATTCTAAAAAGAAAGGGTCATAAGATTTCAGGATTACTCTTAGAAAATGATTCTGAGAATGTAATGATAGGTTGTTAAGAGTTTTGGCCAAGAGCACCTAGCTAGGTAAGTGTACAATGTACTATCTAAAACACTGCATTTGCAAGTTTACTCCTCTCACTAAGCAAATTGGCTATCTGATTCAGCCAAATCTTTTTTAATACCATTCCTAAAGGAACTCCCTTTTCTTTCTCATATTCTAAATCCAACTTTCCCACTTCTATTTGCAAAAGCAAAAATGAAACAGTAGCAGAGAGAAGAAATATTTATTTAGCTACTTATTTATCTAGTTAGTGTAGATACAAAGTGGTGTATAAAATGAAAAAATCAATTATTTGTATGGGCTAATTGAGTATCTTGATCCATTTTCAATCCATTTTATAATATAATTTTGTCAGGTATTCTGTTTACACTGCTTTTGTGTCCATCTAAAGTTTAGAGCCCAACTCTGGCAGTTTCTAAGATAAGTTTTGATTTGCTTTTAGAAATGGTGAACCATGAACACATATGGATCCCTATGAAATCTAAGAAAATGAGCAAAACAAGAAGAGAGAAGTTGCTAACATCTGATTTGACTATGTAGAAGCAAGACTTATTTTGATGAATTAAAAAATTACCCTTCATTTTGTAACTAATATCATTCCCTGTAGAATAGTGATTCCAAAGAATGTCACAGCAATTTATGAATATGTTCTAACATGGTAGGATTTTTCCCAGGTGAATAACACTAAAATTAGGTCGTAGATGATATGCATATTATAAATACATTTAATTTTCATTATTTTCCAGTAAAATCTAATTGTGTTATCTGACTCCCTAATTTTGAAAATCTAGTGAACAAAATTTTCACTTTTAATTATATCTTTAACACTGATTATTGCCAAATTTTCAAATGCTAATTAGGCTAACCTCTTTTGTCGTTTGCTTGACCTGTTTGTCTTCTGGGCCTTTTAAAAAAGATTTTGTTAATTATTTTAAGAATATCTTGGGGGGCTGGCGATTTAGCTCAGTGGCACAGCGCCTGCCTGGCAAGCGCGAGGTCGTGAGTTCGATTCCCGTACCGGAAAACCGCCCCGCCACCCCTGCCAAAGAATATCTCTATATTCTACATGCTTAAAATGTATGTACATAGACACACACACACACACACACACACATACACACACACACACACACATATATATATATATATAATGTACAGATACCTGTATCTTCTCCTGTTTTTTGGTTCATGATGCTTTGAACAGGTACTTTCACAGGCTTATTTTGCAGTTTTTATTTTCAGTAGTACGCGTTTGAAGTACATTATGATAACATTCCTTGCGAGGAGTTGTTACTCATACTAATATGACCTAATTCTTTTTACTTCTCCTTTTCCTCCCCTCCATCTCCCACTCTGTATCTCTCAGTTCCTTTTCCATTGTAAGGTTTCATTTTCAACATAGAAAAAGAGAGTTTGTAATACAATGAAAACAATGAAGATGAAGGAATTTTGATTTCTAATATGATGGAGTAGCTTGTACAATTCAGATGTCCACTCAAAAGAAGAGAGGAAAAAAGCTGAGTAAACAACTACAGTAGCTGGATAGATGGATGGGAGGATGGATAAATGCATACAGATAGGAGACAGAGTGCCGGCTAGTTAGATGAATACGTGCATACGTGTGTACAAACATATATAGACATGCATAGAATATCTATTTGTAAGCAATTAAGAATTACTGGGGCAAGCTAAATTTGTGGGGAAAATTTGCAGAAGATAGAGCAAAGTGAGTCATCACTTTTGCAGTCTGTTAATCTGAGCACATTTGTACTTCCTATAGATGAAGTAAAAAGCTAGAGATCCAGTCAGAAGCCCAGAACTAGTTTGGGACGATAGCTGGACTATTAATTAGTTTCTCAAAACAGAACAAAAACTGATTTCTGCCTTTTAGAGATGCAAGAAGAGGATTGCTAATTTGAAACTTTTTATTAAAAATGCATGGGTCTTGTTAGTCTTTTCTAAAAGGATCTTTTACATGTATTAACTGCTGAAGAAATAATAAAAATAAAATAATAATATTTTGAAAAAGTTATCAGTTGTCTGGTACAATGTTTGTATTTCTTCCTAAATTTTATCAATTATCCTCAGATTCTAAATGCAAATTAAATTACAATACAAATGTATTCTGGTTTGTAATCCCAGCACTTGGGAGGTTGAGGCAAGAGGATCATTGCGAGTTTGAGACCAGCCTGGACTACAAAGTGAGCTCAAGGCCAGCTGAATGCATAGAAAGACCCTGTCTCAAAACAACAACAACAAATAAACAAAAACAATCCCACAAATTTATTCTGTACATCAGGTGTGGTGGATGCAACTTATCTTTAGTAAGAATTTCTAATGAACTGGATACACCGGGAAATACCTCATCTCTTATTTGAATGGAAATGACTTGTAGATCTACTTGTAGTTTTCTTTTTTCCTGAGGAACCTTCATGCAATAATTTTGTTTCTATAATTGCTGCACTGATTTATTTTCTCATCAGCAGTGTCTGAGTGTCTTTTACCTCCACATTCTCACTAGCATTTGTTATTTCATGAAATCAGCATATCAAGCAGATCCCTACATGTTCATGCTCATTGTCTCACTGTTCATAATAGCTAGGACATAGGATTCACCTAGATGCCAAACAACGGATGACAGAAGGAAATATGGTGTACACACAAAGGAATATTATTCAGTCATAAACTAAAGATATCCTCATTTGCACCTAAACAGATGAGATTGGAGGGCATATAAACTGTGAATTAAGGCAGACATAGAAAAATATTGCATGCTGTGTTCAATGATGATAGGTCGATTTGAATATAGAGTAGTGCTAAGTAGATGCTGAAAAAGGTGATGGTAGGGGAGGACAGGGAGCTTGATAACCAGTTCCCAAACTGTAGTGAAACAGCAATAATAAATTCCAGTGTTCTACAGCACAGTGGGGTTCCTACTGTGTGCAACTACCCTGTACAATTTTAATGAGTAACTAGAGGAGGAAAGCACGAATGCTTCCGACACAACGTAATGACAAGGAGTTGGTAATGTTAATTACCGTCACTGTAATAATTCGCATTGTATACATGTATCTAATTATCACAGTGTACCTCATTATCAGTTATAGTCATAATAAAAACACAAACAAAACAGTGGTAAAACAACAAAATATTTATATAAAATAATGAGTAAAATTCTGTGTTCTTTTTCTTTTTTCTTTTAAGGAGAATTAAAATAGTAAAAAACACTAGAAATTATACAGAATTTCACTAAACAAGATGATAGGATCTAATGACATTTAGAATTGATTTTATATTTCATACTGTGGAAAAGACTCCTGAATTCATTGCCTTTTTATCTCACTTATCAGCTAACACACGCTAAATTTGCAATATATCCTTTCTACAGGGAATTCTTTCTCTTGAGGCTTTTTGTTGTTGACAAGACTTTATTCAGAACTTCAGAAATACCTTCACTGTTCCAACCTCCATCTAAACTGCCCTAAATCTTCCAAGTTGCTATTTTCTTCTACTACTTTAATCTCCTACAAAATACCTATCATCTATTCAAATGTTTTTATTTGTTTATTCTTTCACCTATTATACTCATATAAACGCCCACAATCAGTACTTAATTAACTACTTGTGCTTAAGACTCCCAAGACCTTTTCTAACAATGTATTTATTTAGAAAAAAATGGTTGAATAATGAATGATTGAAGCATTTTTTCTTTTGAGTGAAGGATATAGTTTCTTGTGACAAATACGTTTGAAGTTTGCAATTTTGAAAGCATTATATCCAGGAATATCATTCTTATACATATCATTCGAGAATCAACATTTGTTAATAAATATTTGTTAAATTAGTATAGTGTGAATAGTCAAGAATGAAGTATATACATCCAATTTTTGGTTGTTTTATTTGTTAATTGAAGAGATATTACTATTTCTGAAATTGGAGAATGACTTTTTATTACCATTATTCTCAGTGGTTTTTACTTGAAATTGCTCACATACCATGCATATGCTCTAGTGAATACCTCATAAATATAGCCATATGTGGTCTTGCTCTCTCTCTCTCTCTCTCTCTCTCTCTCTCACACACACACACACACACACACACTTATGCAACTGGGTTGCATTGTGTTTCAACTTGAGTCTGATTCAGGAGTAATTAAAAGACACAAAGTTTGGCTTGACTTGAAATGACTCCCAGTATTTTATTGTATTACTTAACAATTATAAATATTGAATCCAATTATATTGACAGTTTCACTTAGACCATCACTTGATGAAGGCATACAAGTATTGCTCTTATCCAAGAAGGATTGATTCCAGGAAATCTGTGGATGCTCAAATCCCGTATATAAAATGTCACAACATGTATATCAGGTATACCTTGAAGATTTTGCAGGTTTGGTTTCAGTACACTACGTGAAAGGCAATACTGTAATAAACTGAGTTTACTGAAGTTTTGTTTTCCCAGTGCACATAAAATTTATATTTATATGATTCTATGGTCTCAGTACAAAACTTTTATGCTTAAAAATGTACATACCATAATTAGAAATGCTTTCTTGACAAAAAGAGGTAGTTTTCAGAGCTATTGAGAATGAAATGATGCTAATAGGTCTGCTCAACCCAAGGCAGACACGAACCTTAAATTAAAGAAAAAAAAAAAAAAAGCCTGAAAATCTCAGTGAATCAAATGACCATATGTAGAAATGTGCTTGTACTTTAAATCCTCTCTAAATTATTAATAATAACTAACACTGTACATGATAATGTAATGAGCTGTTTTACTGTGTTCTTTAGGGAATAATGAAAAAAACTGTACTTGTTTGGTACAGATGCAGCATTTTTCTTTCCAAAATATCTTCAATTGGTGGTTGGTTGAATCCATATATATGGAAGGCTTACTGTGCTAATTTTAACTACTGAATCAAAATGCCACTTAAAATCAACTGAGACTGTGAAAAGGCAAATCTTTGGAGGAAAAATAAAATCTTGGCATGATATATTTGAAAAGGCAGATTTTTGATAAAAAAGAAAAACAAAATCTTGAATTATTTTATTTTACTTTAAATTAACTAAACACATTTACTTACGTGTTTTTATGGACTTTTAAACTCAGGATTCTAATGAAACTTCTTCTCTATAATCAGGAGATACCAATACTTTATGTGCATTTTAGAGAGAGCTAGAAAAGAGGATTTTGAAAGTTTTTATCAAACACAAGTGACATTTGAAGAGATGTATTTGACTAGAATTGTACATATATATCAAAGCATCATGTTATTTAATTAATATATACACTTTCATGCTTTATGTATGACAAAATAAATTTAATTAAAAATGGAGAATATAAGCTTCTAAAGAAAAGAATCTAGGCATAGTCTGCATAATTGGTTCTATGGGCAGCAATATCTACAATTGTATCTCCAATTTCTTTAAAAGTGCATGTCAGTAGCCCTGGAAATCATCAAACCTGCATAGTTTAAAAGCCTAGTGTTACCGGTGGATATGAACAAAGGATCACACAGCAGGAAATGGCTATAAGAAACACCAATTCTCAGCACAAAAGGTTGAAAAGCACATCACCATTGGCAGGCAAAGTAGGTAGAGTGTGACATTTCCTGGTGGTTTTGCCCCTGGAATCAGTTGTGCTAAGCATGTGTTCTACTTGTCAATACTTCATTTATAAAGTGACAAAATGCAACTGTGTTTCTTCAGGAATCAATTAGCCACCGCAGTAAATGTTCATCTATTATTAAATAGCTTTCTGGAGTGCCCCTTCCTCAAAAACAGTTTCCTAGGTGGAAACAAGAAGGAAAATTAATACAAATAAATTTTTTTCAGGTTTATCCTTATTACAAAAGAAAAAAAATCTATAAATCATAGTGTAAGGACTGAAGTTTTCTTAGAAAATGTCAGTAAGAGAATTGGGGGGGCAACATTTTTAACTTAAAGACTGTGGTACACACTCAGGGTGAGTCTGTTTATGAATGGTACTACATGGATTTCAATCTGCTAAACAGGTTCTGAGTTTTAACTCAGCAGAAAAAAATAAAGACACTCAAAATAGAAGTTGATCATTTTCTTTTAATTTACATACATTTCTTCTTAGGTTGAAGCTGGAGTTTATTTTGGAAAATATCTAAAATTGCTTCTTTTTATTTTACTGAAATTCTCTAGTCTCCAGGAGTCATTTACACATGAAATGAAACTTCTCATTTTTCTTTCTGCCCACTCTACTAAAGGAAATGTTTGCCTCTCAGTACACCCTCCTGAGCCTCAGCTAGTGGCACTGTTCAAAGAAAAAATTTCTTTCTCAATTTCTCTTACCTAACGCATATTTTTGCTTTACTCTTCACATTTATTTCAATTTCATGAAGAAGCCAATGTTTCCCCATAAAAATAATGACTAAATGTTTTCTCCTCACTGTTAGTGGTGTGCCTTCGAATGCCCATCAACCGAGGAATGAATAAAAAAGATGTGATATTTTTATATGATAGAGTATTACTCAGGTATAAAGATAAGCTCAAGGCTTTTATAGGTAAATAGATGCACTTAGAGACCATACTTATAAGTGAAATAAATCAAACTTGCATGTGCAAACACTGTATTACCTCCCTAGTGTAAGAACCTAAAATAGTAAACAAGATTCAAAAGGTACAATAGGTATTGTGAAAGGGAAAGAAACTGCCCAAAAGGAAAAAACAACTGGGATGGGTAAAATGATAAAAGAAGAAAGGAATGTACCTCTATATAGTAGCTATGATACTTGTACTACTAATTTCTATTAGTTCATTGAAAGGAACAGTTAGTGTTTATATGATTTGATCAATCTTACATACCTGTATCTGGTAATCTGAGCAACTACTTTGAAGATAACGATATGCAATATAATAACCATTGTTAATTTCCTATAATCTTGTTTTGAAATACTATATCATTTTTATTGCTTTTATTATCTTTAAAATAAAAAACAGAAAGTTTTACTTACTTAATCTAATGTGAGATTAAATAAATAATGTCACTGTCATTTAAAATTGGTTATAAGGAGAAAATAGCACCACTAAATTAATAGTTGCTTTTCTAGAAATCTTTATAAAACAAAAATGTCAAATATTAATTCTAATTCAAACTAAATGGTTGACTTAGATTTTGGATAAATTATAACAAATATAATTTGAAATGTCTATCCAATTTCTCAAATATTAAGAAAAGTATTAAGAAACAAAAATAAATAACAAGTTGAAACATTGTTAAACCATAATAAAACATTTTTCTTTATTAAAAGGATAGATTTAGTTTTTGACAAATAAGGTAATATTTTGAACAAAAAAACCTATTCTTTCCAAGAAAGATTGAGACTTCAAATACAGCTGTGACTGAAGAAAATCAAAGGGAACATGCTATAAATTATCCCTGCTTAGTTCCAAGATGTGGATTGAAAGAATTTTTGATATTTTGTAATGAAGGCCTATCTCAATTCAAACACAATTTAAATTTACATTTTCCACATATATAGGAGATGCTTTTCTTTTTATAAATTTTATTTTAAAGAGAAAAGAACAAAACCAAATGACAAAACAAAGACAAAAACAAAAAAACATAGAAACAATAAGAACAATACACAATTTCAAAACAAGATGGCAGGAAATTAACAATGGTTGTTGCATTACATGTTGTTATCTTCAAAGTAGTTGCCCAGATTACCTGACATAGGTATGCAAGATTGATCAAAAATTAAACATTAACTGTCACTTTCAATAAACCAGTAGAAATTAATAGTAGAATTATCTTACCTAATATATATATTTTCCCTTCTTTCTTCTTTTTCTCCTTTTCCTGATCCTTAGTTTAGGAACCTGAAAGAGCAAATAGAAAGGTACAATAGATATTGTAAAAGAGAAGACAATTTACAGAAGACTTTTAAGAAAAATTAAAGTGTTCTTTGCTATGCACAAAGATTAGATTAAATACTGTCTGGTGAAAACCTACCAAAGATTCTCAAGTTAAACTTTACACAAAGTAACTCCAATTTAAGAATTTTTTAAAAAACAAAAAAGTAGAAGTAAATGTAGAGAACTCTCTACAGAATTCATGAAAAAACATGAGGTAAATATATATGAAATTATAAAAACAGGTTTAAAACAGTTATGGATAAAAAGGGTATCAATAATAGCTAGAAATATTTTTAAATGGACAGAAACTTCTAGTAATTATGACATAATTGAAATAGAAAGTCTATGGCTGAGAAGTGTAGTATATTTTGGAATTAATTAATAGCTATTGAAACACAAGATTTACTTATGGTGTTACACATAAAATATAATAGAGATATAGGGAAGATGTGGAGCAGTGTTTAAAGCATATTTAGAATAAAATTCAATATTTCTCTAAGCGGAGTTTTAGAAAAAGAGGTGAGTAGTATTTTGAGTATAAAATCGGGAATATTTCAGAAAATAATGAAAGCATCCAGGCTTAAATTCAGATATCTCCATGAATTTTCCTGATAAAAAGAGAAAATAAATCTATTCCTAGTTACATTTACTAAAAATGTGAGGCGCTATGTTTAAAAGAAAATATAAACTCTGGCAAACAAGAAGAGATGGGTTGTATAAATAGGAGTCACACACAAAACAAAACCCAGAATATATTTGAATAACACATTAAATAAATTAGGAAATAGAATTACCAATCTAGAACTTCACACCAACCAAAAACATCTTTTGACAATAATTGATAAAAATAAGCCAAAGAAGAAAAATAACATAGAAATAAAATCACAAAAATCACAAAACTCAAATAAAATTTAAGGAATACTTCCAAAGTGCAAAAGAGGTGGATTGCCATTTCATGCAAAAAAAACAACCCAGGAAAATGGCCTATAAACATATGACATATCCAATATGTTCAAGGTCCTGAATAATCTGAGACAGGATATATAAAATCATAATGAGATAAAGTTTTACACTCAATAAAATATAGATTATAGGCAAAATTTTAAGTGTTTGTGAAAATATGAAGCAAAGGAAATTCCTACATATGCCTACTGAGGAATGTGTACTGTTATAAACATTTCCAGAGACCATGTGAATTTATCTAGCTAATTTGGAAGATAAATAAGCTTATGACTAAGCATTTACAATTTTATCAAATTGCACATAAGAATTGGATAGAAAAGAGTATCAGGAGACATCTGGAAGAATGTTGTTGGAGTACTGATTTTAACACACACTCAGAAAATATACCACGTGTTTGGGCTTTGCAAAGTGAAATGTCCATGCAAATTTTACAGGAACAGTAGATAAATAAATGAAGTTTAGATTTCACAATAAGTATGGGAGTTTCATACCTAATATTAAAAGCACCAAGTTAATGTCAGAAGCATTCTTACCATAAATACAGCATTGTACTGCACACATAGATATATATTTGAGTAATTGTAATGACCCATTTATTACTTTGATATATGTATGTTGAAAAATTGTAGTGGACATCAAAATAAAGTGAAAAAAATCATAGAATCACAACATTAATGGCAGCGAAGCAGGGGTAAAGAAATGGGGTGCAATTAAGAATGGCAAACTAAAATCATTAAAATTATTGACTAGATTAAATTATATAAAATGACTTGATAGTATAAGTGTTTTTGGTCCATCATACTTTATGATCTATATAAAATACAGTTTTCCACACACATAAGTATTTGATCATTAATTAAGGTAATGTAGAAAGATAGTTATTAATTTAGAATTTGATTTGTATTAGTTATTGCATGCAATCAATCATTAAAATCAAGCTTCTTGTATGTGTAGATAGTGGTCAAGGTTGTGGAATAGAAATTCCACTTGCATAACTCTGTCACAGAAAAGAATCAGGGCAACAAAGGAAATACTGTATTTTTAGAAGAGTAATTATAGGAGAGAATTCTAGAAATCATCAAGGAAGTGACAGGAACCCTAAATAGCGTCAAGAGTCAGAGAGTTTGAAAGGCAACCTAGAAAAACGAACAAAGCAAATTAGAACTCTTAACCAAAATGCCTGCTGGGAGGTGGGGTGTTGATTCATCAAACACTGCTTGGAAAAAGTAAGCAGGAAAATTCTGGGACCCCAATCACAGCAGTACAGTGGCTGTCCTAACTGGAGAATATTCTTTATGAGATTTAAATATAGGCTAGGGAGTAGCTTGTCTGATGCTTACTGAACTCAAGAAAGAACTCATATGGGCCCTGCTTAACAACTCACAAGTACAGCTACTACAATTGCCACTACCAGATGCCAACTGTTCTTAGGTGCCTACAGCCAGCTCCATTTTGCTTTGAGAAACATTGGGCCAGTGTATGATAAACTGGATGGAAAACAGCTATCTCAATATCTTAAAGCTTCAGGATCAGCAGCTGCCAAAAGCATAAACCTGAGTCCCACCCACACTGGCCCTGTAGGTACTAAGAAAGTTTTCCTCCCAAACGTATCAGTTTCAAACTATCACTCTGGTTACATAGTCTCAGACTGACCTGCATAAAGACTTCGGAAAGGTCACAGTCTTGCAGCTCCAGGAATATGGCCATAAAAATTAGAAACCTAGTTCTCCACAAAGTTTGCACTGTTTGAACTAGCAACTTCTGCATCCATGCCCCAGAGTTCACAAACACTGACACACTTGTGCTTGACCACTGGGGCATAGGTATTACATCTGTAAAAATATAGACACCAATGCCACAAATTCAAATGTTACTACACGAGTCCCAAGAGAATGTAGGAAGGGTCTCCACCAGAGCGCATGGACTTGGGATAGATGTTAATGATGCTTGAAGCTCTGGTATCAATTGTGCTTGTTACTTGGGACTTGGAGAGGTTATTATGAGAAACCAAGTGCTAGTCAGCACCATCCACTGTCATTTCATAATATAGGGAACACCCCTTCATGTTCCACAGTCTCAACTCCAGTTAAGACACTGCAGACCTCCAACAGGTCTTCATAATCCAAGAATGAGATAGTGCCCATGTTGTGGCTTCAAAACTGTGGCTGTTGGTTCCAGAAGCCAAGGAATCTCTTCCAGTCATGTTGAGGGTCATAGAGAAGCTCACCTTTATTTCTTTTGGCTCAGGGGCAATGGTGGCTGGTGCCACACTGCTTAGCATCACCTCTTAGACACTGAAGGACACTCCTTTTCACATCCTATGCTACTGATTCTTGTAAAATCCCCGTACATATCAAAATATGTACAGCTTGAAACTATGCACATTTGCAAAGATACTACCTGCATGAACTGTTGCAGCCTAACCTTTTAGGCACTCATAGACACTGATGACATCAATCAAAATGAATAAATCACACACAAATTACACTAAGCTCCTCTATAACAAAGTCAAAGCACCTACTCAATTAAATATATTATATTCTATCTAAATGCATAAATCTTTCCTAAAACACCTAGTCCATAAAGTCAGAAAAGATGAATGTTACACTACTTCTGCAGACATGACAGGAAACTCGAAAGCAAACATGAAACCTTAAGAGAGAAATAATTCTCCAGAAACAGAACCCATTTCAGGGAAATCTATGACACACCTGAAAAATAATTCAAAATAATTCAAAAGAAATATAGAGAGATGCTAGAGAATACAGCTAAAGAAAACAAAGAAATAAGAACAATTCATGATATAAAGGAGAAATTTACTAGATAGAAATCATTAAAAAGCACCAATCAAAAGTCCTAGAGCTATTTTCTTCAATGTAATAAAAAATAGAATGAAGAACTTCTACAACAAACTAGAACAAGCAGAAGAAAAAATTTCCAGACTTGAGGTATTTTCAATTAACCCAGACAAAGCAATAAAAAAAATTTTAAAAAGGAAAGGGAAAAGAAACACGTTTAACTAGAGGAGAAGCCACATTCTAAGGTACTCAGAGAATTTCAAATAAAATTACACTTAATTGGAAGGAAGGGAGGGACATACATCCTGAAATCAAGATCAATCTGAAATAGATTTCTAGATCAAACAAAACATAGATATAGAACTTAATAAAGTGGCCATCCAGCTGACAGGGCTATGAGTGGGTAAAAACATGGGCAGAACAAGACCACCATACTAGGAAGTTAAGAAAAAAAAGAAAAGGGAAAAAAAGAAAGGATATATTTAAACAGTGAAGCTAAATTAAACCATATTTGATAGACTTGGGATATAAGGCCCCTGCCTTTTTTGCCTTCCTCGAAACAGAGGATGCTGCAGCCTAGCAGTAAATTCTGCTGGCACACACAGGAGTGAGTCCACTGCTCCCTCCCCAATAATGGGCCAACTTTTTCTTTTCTTTTCTTTTCTTTTCTTTTCTTTTCTTTTCTTTTCTTTTCTTTTCTTTTCTTTTCTTTTCTTTCTTTTCTTTCTTTTCTTTTCTTTTTTCTTTTCTTCTCCTTCCTTTTGTGCACCAGAGTGCTAACTAGAACTTCTGGGACAAAATTCTGCAGGGATACATAGTAAGTGGAACAGCACAACCTCTGCCATGAACAGTGGCTAGAGGAATTCAGGCACTTAAATGACCTTGTGCCACAGGACTGAGTAGCCCAGAACTGCCCCCGTACCAGTGATAGGAACAGAAATCCACTCCACAGCACACCAGCTCATCTTACCATACAACGGGGGGTTACAGTCTAAAACAGAGGTAGATGACAGTGACAACAGGGCTGCCAGTGAAAGCACAGAATGGAACAGCATAATCCCCCTCCCACCCTGCTAACAGTAGCTTGAGGGACTTGAGCAGCACTGTGTCATGCATAGGGATGAGTGGGAGGTTAGCACTCTCCCTTTCAGCACAGAGTAAGAATTGGGACTTAGCAGCCTTGGATAGCAGCTACAGGAGCAGAGGGTTAGCCCAAATCACAGGACCCCACCTTACCTTGTAAAAGTTACAGAGAGGACAGAGTCCTGCCAGTGGAAGGAAAACACAGGAAGCTGTACAAGGCCTAGGAACAGATCCCTGTCTCTGTCTGAGGGCAACACAGCAACTAGGAGAGAGATGCAGAAAGAAACAGGGTGAGGAGTGGGAGGGCTGCCAAAGGACTAAAGACTGACTGAAGACTCTGGCCCCAACCTCCCACCTCTGGAGGCCAAGATCAGCACCACACCTAGCAAAAACTCTATGGCAGGATTACCCAGTAGTTTTGGGATCTTGGTAGACATAAGAAGATTTTTATTTTGTATCATAATTTTTATTTTTTTTTTCTTTTTTACACTAGTTTTGTTTCCATATAGATATAAATATATATAGATTTGTTGTAATCTATTTGTCTTGTTTTTCCCTTTCCTCAACCATCTCTCTTGATTTAACTGTGTGTTCATATGAGTGAATCTCTAATCTCTGATGTCCTCTCTGTAACTTGTTACAAGGTAAGGTGGGGTGCTGTGACTTGGGCTAACCCTCTCTAATCTTTTGGGTTAGCTTTGATAATGTTTTGCTTACTCCTTTATTTTTTTTTCTCTTCTGCCCTTTTCCCTAGTTTCCCCAAGCTTGCAAGATCATTCTTTGTCCTCCAGCCTTGCTTCTATTATATTTATCTTCATTTGTCTCTCTTTTATCTGCTATCCCTGTTAAATTTTCCCACCACAGGGTAAAACCACTCTACCAAGGGGAAACACTTTGCATACAAACTTCCAATTTATGTTAGGTTCTGTTATATAACTGTAGACCTTGCTCCTAAGCTTGATGCTATTGCTATCACTAATCGTGCTACTTTAGCTAGGATGTCATATCTGTTGTAATCATTTGTTCTCCCTTGTATAATGGTGGGAAAATCTGGGGTAATAACCATTACCATAGTCCATCTCATCCAGAAAAAAAACAGGAGAAAATGAGAAAGAGAAAAATGGAAGATACACACCTAATATTTCTGAAATGATGTCTTAACTCTAAGAAACAAATCCATGATGGTATAGAGGAAATCAGATCAGAAAAAATTTACCAGGTTAAAAAAAGTGATGATAACAATAATGAAGGACTTCCTCAGTAAACCTAGAGTGCATAGATAAAAAATTAAGGAGCATAGGTAAATGATGGAAACCATAAATGCTTAGCATAGGGAAAAAATGGAATACATAAAACATATATCTTATCCAGGATATTACAAATTCCATTGTAATTTTGTAAAATTACATGAACAAAAGTGAAGATAAATTATCAGACTGAGAAGAGAGGATCACAGCTAGTGTTCACAAAAGAAAAGATCTCTTAAAAATAACAAGTGACCAGGAAAAAACAATTCAACAGCTGCAAAATTATTAAAAAACAACATAAATTGATTGGTGTCTATGAAAAAGCAGAAGTCAGCTCAAATGAGATAAAAAGCTTATTTGCAGAAGTAATTGCAGAAAACTTCCCAAGGATGGAAAAAATAATCTGACATACAAATAAGTGAGGCATACAGAACTCCAATTATATATGATTTAATAAGTCTACACTGAGGCATATAATAATCAAGATCCCAGAAATTTAGCACAAAAATACAATATTAAAACTGTTAGAGAAAATCAACAAATTGCCTATTTAAAAAATCCCATCGGTATCCCAACAGACTTCTCAACAGAAACACTCTATTGAAGAAGAGCTTGGTGTGAAGTGTTTCAAGTCCTGAAAGAAAACAACTTCCAATCCATATTGATGTATCCTGCAAAACTATCTTTCAAAATGAATGGAAAAATGAGATACTTTCATGATAAAGAACAATGGATGAAATTGATGACCATCAAACCAAGTGAATAAAGTGTACTGAAAGATATTCTAGAAAAAAATGACTACAACTCCAAAAGAACAATAAAAATGACCAAGCAGGGCAAGCAAATAAGCAAAATAATAAGATAGGGAATCAACAGGTAGAAAATAATATTGCAAGGATAAACCAATAGATATCAGTTATAATTATCAATGTAAATGGTCTCAATTCACCAATGAAAAATAAAAGACTGGCAGAATGGACTAAGAAACAAGACCTAACAAAATGCTCCATACAAGAAACACATGTAACTCAAAAGGAAATTCATAGACTAAAAGTCAAAGGATGGAAAACAATAATCCATGCAACAAGAACCAAGAAAGAATAGCAGGGAGAGCTATTCTATTTGCAGACAATGTGAACTTCAAACCAAGAATGATCAAAGGAGATAAAGAAGGTCACTACATACATGCTAGGGGAAAACTTCAAGAAGAAGAGATAACTATCATAGATATGTATACACCAAATACAGAAGCACCCAAGTACGTAAAATAAACATTAATAGACATGACAAATCAAATAAGCGCTAACACAATAGTAGTGGGGGACCTTAATACCCCACTGTCAAAAATAGATAAGAATCAGACAAAAAATCAGCAAAGAAATATCAGAACTGAATCAAACCTCTAAACAAATGGACTTAGTATATGTTTGCAGAGTGTTCTATACCACAACATCAGAATACACATTCTTCTCAGCTGCACGAGGGGTGATCTCTAAAAGAGACCACATACTGTAGACCATAGGTCATATAAATAGACCACATAAATAGACCATAGGTCACACTGAAGTAAATGCAAAGGAATTGAATATATTCCATGTATGTTATCAGACAATACTGCAACAAAATTGGAAATAAATTGCAAAAGAAACCAAAAAAAAATTCCATAAATGCATGAAAGTTATATAACACCCTCCTAAACAACCATAGGTCAAAGATGAAATTAAAGAAGTAATTAAACAATATCTATAATTAAATGAAAATGTCAATACAACATACCAGAACTTATGGGCCACAATAAAAGCAGTCCTAGGAGGGAAATTTACAGCACTGAATTCTCATCTCAGGACAAAAGAACAAGCTCAAATTTTTCACACTAAAGTTTCACTTCAAGCTTCTAGAAAAAGAAGAGCAAGTCAAGCTGAAAGCCTGCATGAGGAAGGAAATTATAAAGATCAAAGCAGAAATTAATGCACTTTACACTAAGGAAAGAATATAAAGTATCAATGAATGAAAGAGTTAGTTTTTTGAAAGATTAAATGAAATTGATAAACACTTACCCAAACATCAAAAAAAGAAAGAAAAGTTTAAAATTCATTCAATTAGGAATGAAAAGTGTGAAATCTCTAAGATCATGTGGAAATTCAGATCATCAATACCTACTTCAAGAATCCTTACTCTGGAAAACACAGATGAAATGGATAGAATCTTAGATATATATGAATTACCAAATATTGAGTCAAGAAGGTATAAAAATTATTAATAATCCAATATCAGTTATTGAAAGGGAAGATGTAATTAAAAACTTCCCAGCAAAGAAAAGCCCAGTTCCTAATGGATTTACTGCTGAATTCTACAAGAAATTTAGAGAAGATCTAGTGTCATTATTCCTCAAACTCTTTAATGAAATTGCAAGGGAAGCAATACTCCCTAACTCATTTCTGAAGGCAAGTATTACCCTCATACCAAAACCAGAGAAAGACCCAACCAAAAAACAGAACTACAGTCAAGTCTCCTTAAAGAACATAGATGCAAAAATCCTCAATAAAATACCATCAAAGATAATGCAGCAAATCATCAAGAAGATTAAACACCATGACCAAGAGGGATTCATTCCAGGAATGCAGGGATGGTCCAAAATACAGAAATCAATAAATGTAACACACCATTTCAACAGATCCAAAGATAAAAATAACACAATCATCTCAATAGATGCAAAAACAATTTTGACAAAGTCCAATTCCAATTCATGATTAAAAATACCCTACAGAAAACAGGAATAGATGATCATTATCTTAATCTGACACATGCCATCTATGATACATCAACAAGCAACATTAATCTAAATGGTTGTAAATTGAAATCTTTCACTCTAAAATCTGGAACAAGACAAGGATGTATGCTATCCTTACTCCTATTTAATACAGTTCTGGAAACATTAGCCAGAGAAATTAGATAACACAGAAATAAAATGAATAAATATAAGAAAGGAGGAATTTAAATTATCAATATTTGCAGATGACATGATATTCTACATAGAAGAACCCAGAAACTCCACCAAAAGACTTATAGACTTAATAATAAAATTTAGTCACATAGCTGAATAAAAAGTCAATACTCAATAATCAACAGCATTCCAATACACAAACAAACTCACTGAGGAAGAAATTAGGGACACCTTTCAAAATAACATTAAAAAATGAAATACTTAGGAATCAATCAAACAAAGGAAGTAAAATATCTTGACATTAAACACTACAGTACTCTGAATAAAAAAGATGAAAAAGGATATCAGAAATGGAAGGATATCCCTTGCTCTTGGGTAGGAAGAACAAAAATATTAAAAATGGACATACTCCCAATATTATAGTACATATTTAATGCAATGTTAATCAAAATACCATTAATATATCTCAAAGAATTAGAGAAAACAATCCTAAAATTCATTTGGAACCAGAAGAGACCTAGAAGAGCAAAAGCAATTCTGTGCAACAGAGGCAAATCAAGGAGTATCAGAAGCCCTGACTTGAAGATATGATAAAGAACCACTGTGATAAAAACAGCATGGTATTGGCAAGAAACAGACCAGAGGATCAGTGAAATAGATTAGAAGATGCAGAAACAACTCCAAACACACTCAGCTACTTTATCTTTGACAAAGATGCTAAACACATTCAGTGAAAGAAAGATAGCCTCTTCAATAAATGTTGCTGGAAAAATTGGGGTTCCACATGCCAAAAAACTAGGCCCAAGTCGATCACCACGCACTAAACAAAAATCAAAATGGATCAAAGATCTAAATATTAAAACAGAAACACTAAATCTGGTGGAAGAGAAAATAGGTAGAACTTTTGAAGATGGTGTAGGCAGAGAGTTCATGAACAAAACACAGATCTCACAGCAAATACTACAAAGAATCAACAATTGGGATCTCATCTTTTAAACAAGCTTTTGCACAGAAAAAGGAATCACCAACAGAGTGAAAAGATAACCCACAAAGTGGGAAAAAAATTTAGCCAGTTATTCTTGAAAAGACTAATATGTAGAACATATAAAGAACTGAAAAAAAAATAAGATTTCCTGAATTCAAAGACTCAATTGAAAAATGGGTATCTAAGATGAATACATACTTTTCAGATGAATAAGTACAGATTGCAAATAATGTATGAAAAAATGTTCAACATCATTGATCGTTTGAGAAATGCAAGTTAAACAACACTAAGATTCCATCTGACTATAGAAAAGTTGGCCACATCAGAAAATCAACCAATAACAAATGCTAGTGAGGCTGTTCGGAAAAGGGAACACTTCTGCACTGTTGAGGGTGTGTAGACTGGTACAAACACTGTGAAAATCAGTGTGGCAATATCTCAAAAATTAGGACTAGAGATCCCATTTAACCCAGATCTTCCCTTTCATAGTATTTTTCCATACACCATAGTGATATATGCATACCACTGTTTAGAGTGGCACAGATTTTAATAGCTAAATCTTGTAAACAACCCACTGATGAATGGATATAGAAGATATAGTTTTTTTCATACAATGGAGTACTACTCATCCATAGAGAAGGATAAATTTTTTATATTTATAGCTTAGTAGATGAACCTTAGACCCAGAATCTTAAGTGAAAAATTGGACACATTTGTAAAATTGCATTGTCTCACTACTGTGAGAAACTGAAACTGTAAATAAGAACCAAATTGTGCAAGAGCTGTGGTGAAATGCGAAGAAATTGTTCAAAAGGAAATGGGAATTATGGAGGGGGAAAGGGGACAGGAAGAAAGGGAAAAAGAAAAATTGAGAAAAAATGGATAAAATGGAAAGAAAGCTTTGTAAATAAAAGGGGAACAGGGGTTGAAGGGAGAGGAGCAGGATGGGAGAGGAAAAGAGACAAATCAAGATCTATCATGTACAGTACAAATTCCTTATGATAAATGTGATCGTTGTACATACCTAAATTGTAGCAATAATCTTAATTAAATTAAAAAAGAAGAAAACATGTAAAACTTATAGGACATATTTTAAAGTAAGCATTTGGATTATGGAATTACAAAAGGTAAAGAAAATGAGAAAGGCATTGAAAATATATTTCATAGATCAGTAGCTAAAACCTTCCCAAATCTTCAAAGAGATATGGACATCCAAATAAATTAAGACAAAGAAGTATATATTCAGCAAGGTGTATTGTAGCTAAAATATTAAAAGTACAAGGTATTTAAACACAATAAAAGTGCCAAAACTTATACCATGGAATGCTCATTACACTTACAGTCCATGGCATATTTCTCAGCAAAAATTACACAGTAGAGGAGAATGGGTTGCTCTAACAAAATTCTGAAAGAACAAAATACTTCCAGCTAAAATACAAGACCTAACAAATAACTTTTCAATAATGAAAGAGAAATAGTCTTTCTTGATAGAAACTGAGGGAATTCATTATCACTATACCAGCCCTACATGAAGTACTTATAGAAGTTCTACACTAGAAACAGAAAAAGAATTAACATTATAAAAATAAATGAAATACACAAAACTCATGGTAGGATTAGGCAGAAGAGAAAAGAATCATACCATAGCATGATAGAAAACAATCAACCTCAAAAGTAAATAGGAGGTGGAAAGAAATACAAGGTATACACAGGAAAACTACAGTTTTAAAAAGGACATAGGAATTTTCATGCTTATTGATTATGGTCTTGACTTAAATAATTAAATTTACCAATTAAAAAACATAGGCTTCCTTAAATGATTGAAAATAAATAAAGATCCACTGATATGCTGCTTATAAGAAATTCACTTGCTAGCAATGTTACTTGCAGCCAAAAAGAGACAAACTGAAAAAAGATACGTCATAGAAATGGAAAGAAAAAGAGAGTGGGAATAGCTATATTCCTGTCAAGTAAAACAGACTTAAAAATTTTATTTGTTTGTTTGTCTGTGTTTTTTATTTTTAAAGACAAAGAACAAAAACATATTAACAAACAGACATAAACAAAACACACCCAAACAATAGAAGCAATACAGTTTCAGACAAGATGATAGAAAATTAACAATAGGTATTCTATTACATACTATTATCTTCAAATTG
>NW_004955431.1:8123820-8157020 GCF_000276665.1 Chinchilla lanigera | reverse complement strand
TGAACATGTTTGGCCCCTTTGTCAAAAATAAGTTGGTTTAGTGTGTTTGTGGTTGTAGCTCCACCTTTCAGTCTGTTCCATTGATCCTCAGGTCTGTTTTTTTGCCAATACCATGCTTGCTTTATCACAGTGGCTTTGTAGTATAATTTCAAGTCAGGGATTGTGATGCCAGCTGAGTCATTTTTATTGCCCAGGATTGCTTTGGCTATTCTGGGTTTCTTCTGGTTCCAGATGAATTTTAGAAATGTTTCCTGTGGATCTATGAGGTGTACTAATGATATTTTAATTGGGATTGCATTAAATTTGTACAACAATTTTGGGAGTATGGCCATTTTCACAATGTTGGTTCTTCCAATCAATGAGCAAGGAATATCTTTCCATTTTCTGAAATCTTCAATATCCTCTTTCAGAGTGCAGAAGTTTTCACTGTAAAGATCTTTCACTTCTTTTATTAGATTGATTCCTAAGTATTTCAATTTTTTTTTTGCTATCGTGAAAGGTATGCTTTCCTTAGTTTTTCTCTCAATGTGCTTGTTGTTTGAGTACAGGAATGCCATTGATTTTTGAGTACTGACTTTGTTTCCAGCTATGCTACTGAATTTGTTGATTAACTCTAGGAGTCTTTTGGTGGAGTTTTTGGAGTCTTCCATGTAGAATATCATGTTATCTGCAAATAATGATAATTTCAGTTCTTCTTTTCCTATCCTTCTTCCTTTTATATCTCTCTCTTGTCTAATTGCTCTGGATAATGTTTCCAGAACTATGTTTAATAGGAATGAGTATCCTTGTCTTGTTCTTGATTTTAAAGTGAAAGTTGTCTGGTTTTGTCCATTTAGTGTGATGTTGGCTATTGGTTTGTCGTACAAGTCTTTGATCAGACTGAGGTAAATACCATCTATTTTCTTTAGGGTTTATATCATGAATATATGCTAGACTTTGTCAAAAGCTTTTTCTGCGTTTATTGAGATGATCCTGTGTTTTTTTATTTGGTTCTATTGATATGATGTATTACATGAACTGATTTGTGTATATTGAATCATCCCTGTATCCCTGGCATGAATCTCACTTGGTCATGGAGTATAATCTACTTGATTATTTGCTGCATTTTCTTTAATGATATTTTATTGAGGATTTTTGTATTTATGTTCCTAGAGAGATTGGCTTGTAGCTCTCTTTCTTGGTTGGGTCTTTCTCTTGTTTTGGTATGAGTATGCTTACCTACATAAATGTGTTGGGGAGAATTGCTTCCTTTTCAATTTCATTGAAGAGTTTGAGAAGAGGTGGCATTAAATCTTCTCCAAATTTCTTGTAGAATTTAGCTATGAAATCATCAGGACCTGGGGTTTTTTTTGTTGGTAAGTTTTTAATGACACTTCCAATTTCAATAATTGATATTGGGTTATTCAGGATTTTTATTTCTTCTTGGTTCAAATTTGATAATTCATACTTATCTCGGAATCTGTCCATTTCTTCTGAATTTTCCATCCTATAGGAATAATGATTTTCGAAGTAGGTATTGATGATTTTCTGAATTTCTGTAGGATCTGTAGTGATTTCACACTTTTCATTTCTTATTGCATGAATTTGAGTTTTTTCTTTCCTTTTTTTGATAAGGTTAGCTAGGAGTTTATCAATTTTATTTATTCTTTCAAAAAACCAACTCTTTGATTCATTAATTCTTTCTAGTGTTTTCTCTCTCTCAGTTGCATTAATTTCTGCTCTCATTTTATAATTTCCTCCCTTTGGGCTTTTTGCTTGACTTGTTCTTCTTTTTCTAAAAGTGTGAAGTGCAGCACTAGGCTATTTATTTGTTCTCATTCTGTTTTCCTCATGTATGTGTTTACTGCTATAAACTTCCCTATGAGGACTGCTTTCAGTGCATCCCACAGATTCTGGCAAGTTGTATTTACATTTTTTTTTTGTTTGTTTTGGTTTTTCTCCGGTACCAGGAACCGAACTCACGACCTTGCGCTTGCCAGGCAGGCGCTTTGCCACTGAGCTAAATCCCCAGCCCCCTTGTCTTTTTTTTTTTTTGTTTGTTTGTTTTGTTTTGATTGTATTTACATTTTCATTTGTTTGTAGATAATGTTTTATTTCTTCGTTAATTTCATTTGTAACCCATTGGTTGCTCAGTAGGCTGCTACCTAACATCCATGTGTTTATGGAGTTTTTGTGTTTCCTTTTGCTATTAATTTCCAATTTCATTGCACTATGGTCAGATAGTATGCTTGGGATAATTTCATTTCCTTTGCATTTAGTTAAACACTTTCTATGGGCTAGTATGTGGTCTATTTTAGAGAAGATCCCATGTGCAGCTGAGAAGAATGTGTATTCTGATATTGTGGGGTGGAACACTCTGTAAACATCTACTAAGTTCATTTGTTCATAGGTTTTTTCAGTTCTGTTATTTCTTTGCTGACTTTTTGTCCAGTTGACCTATCTCTTTGTGCTAATGGTATGTTAAGGTCTCCCATTACAATAGCGTTATTAATTATCTGGTTTTTCATGTCAAATAAAGTTTGTCTTATATATTTGGGTGCCCCCATGTTGGATGAATACATGTTTATGATTGTTATCTCTTCCTCATGAAGTTTTCCCTTAACCAGTATGTAGTGGCCTTCTTTACCTTTTTTGATTGTTCTTGGCTTAATGTTTGCATTGTCTGCAATCAGAATAGCTACCCCTGCTTTTTTCTGGTTTCCTGTGGCATGGAGAATTGTTTTCCAACCTTTGACTTTCAGTCTATGGATTTCCTTTCCAGTTAAATATGTTTCTTCTATACAGAATATTGTTGGATTTTGTTTCTTAATCCACTCTGCTGTTCTGCTTCATTTGATTGGTGAATTGATGCCATTTACATTAATGGTTATAACTGTTACTTGTTGGCTTCTCTTTATCATGTTATTGACTTGCTGCTGGTTTCCTACTTTTAATCTCTGTTTGATTGCTTTCTCTGCTAGGTGGCTCCTTTTCATTGTTTTTCTTGAAGTTGTGGTCATATTTATATCTTTCTAGAATATCTTTTAGTACTCTTTGTAGAGTTGCCTTGGCACTCATGAAGTTCTTCAGTTGTTCTTTGTCTTGGAAGTATTTTATTTCCCCATTAATTTTGAAGGATAGTTTTGCAGGATTCAGTAGTCTGAGTTGGAAGTTGTTTTGTTTCAGGACCTGGAATACTTCACTCCAAGCTTTTCTTGGTTTGAAAGTTTGTGTTGAGAAATCTCCTGTGATTCTGATAGGCTTTCCTTTATAAGTTATCTATGTCTTTTCTCTAACAGTTTTTAATATTCTATCCTTCTGCTGGATTTCTGGGATCTTGATTATTATATGTCTGGGTGTAGTTTTATTTTGGTTATGGCTTGTTGGAGTTCTATATGCCTCCCTTACTATATGGCAGATTCTTTTACCATGGTTGGGAAATTTTCTGCTAATGCTTCTGTGAATAGACTTCCTATGTCATTTGGGTTGACTCCTGCTGTTTCATTGATTGCTATCAGTCTTCTATTGTTTCTCTTTGTAACATCTTGCAGCCTGAATTGTTATTCCCTGGTTCCTTGTAATTTTTAAGACATGTTTCCTTTCAGGAATGCTGTTTTCAAGATCTGAAAGTCTATCTTTGGCTTCAGTCAAGCAGTTTTGCCAACTTTTGATGGAGGTTTTGATTCCCTGGATATCTGTATGAATCTATTTCATGCATTCTAGTTCTTTCCTACATTATTCAGTCAACATTTCCGTTATTTTTCTATGCTCCTCTATTTTTTATATATATCCTCTTTAGAATTGCTGAGCAATTCTTTCATTATTGTTGTCATTTCATTTTTTATCTGAGAGATTTTTTTCTGATCAGATTTCTTGTATGGCCTGGTGGAGTTGTTTCTTTACTTTAGTTGTGATCATTTCAGATTTCAGGTGTGTGACTTTCAAGTTCTCCTATATTGCTGTTTCCTGGACTTGTTCTGGTTGGGGTGGAATTCTGAGATTGCATTTTCATTCTTTGTCTTGTCATTGTGGATGTTGGAGGTGAAGTGCTGGGGCCTCACCCTTCCCAGGCAGCTCACTGGAATGTCTCTAGGGCCTCTAGATCCCTGATTGTCAGATTTGCCCAACTATGGCAGCAGGAGGTGTCCTACCAGGTTCAAGATTCTCAGGCAGTTTCTGGAATGCCCAGTTGTGATGAGTTTCCCAATGGCAACAGGGCACTGGCCTTCAGGACCAGGGTCCCCAGGTAGTTGACTGAGGGCAACCAGGCCTCAGGCTGACCCACAATGTCTGTGGAATGTGCAGTGCTGGATCAAGGTCCACAGGCAGCTGATGGGGTGTACCTGTCTCATCAGGGCCTCAGACAAAACCAACAATGTCAGTGGGACTTAGAACACCTGTCTGAGCACCACAGGCAGATGACTAAGGGCTCCTGGGGCTTCCAGGGTTTCAGGAATGATCCACAATGTCTTTGGAGTGCAGGGCTCCACTCTGAGTTCCTCTGGTGGCTGGGCAATGGCAACCCAGACTAACTTGTGCCACAACCTGCAACAACCATGGGGCACAGCACATCAATCTAAGTTCCCCAGCTGGCTGGCTGATGATGACCCAGACTAAGGTGCACCCCACAATAACCACAAGGTGCGGGGCTCCAGTTCATGCTCCCCTGGTGGCTGGGTAGTAGCAACCCAGACTAACTCATTCAGAAACCCACAATAACCATAGGGTGCAGGGCACCAGTTTGTGTTCCCCTAGTGGCTGGGTAATGGCCTGAAATATTTTTAAAAAGTATATAAAGAGACAAAGAAGGTCATGGTACATTGATGAGAATCAGTGAATGAGATCTAACAATTGTAAATATACAATTTAGCAGAAAGATATAACAATTGTAAATATAGTTGTACTCAAAATGGAAATATTCAAACAGCTACAGCAAAACATCTCAGGAAACTTTCACACACCACTTTTATCAAAGGACCAATCATCCAGACAGACAGTCAACAAAGAAACATCTGAGTTGAACCATTTCACAGAGCAAATAGACCTAACAGATATTAACTGAACACTTATCCTACAGCAGCAGATTACACAATTATCTCATTGGCATATGACAAAGGACATTCTCCAAGATAGATATCACATATGGTCACAAACAAAGTCTCAATATACTATAAAACATTAAATGATCAGCATTTTCTTAGAGCATAACAGATTAGAACTACAAATCTACAAGTAGAACAATCGAAAGTATACAAATAAATGGATATTGAATGACCTATGTGCAATTAAAGAAATTAAAAGAAAAATAAAAATCATTGCTAGAAACAAATAGAAATAGTAACACATTAAAACCAAATCTTTGGAATACAGCCAAAGTACTTCTGAGAGACAAGCTTATAGCACTAAATACATACAAAAAATAGAAAGCTCTCAAATACTTAAGCTAAAAATACACCTCAAGGGTTTAGCAAAGGAAGAACAAGCCACTCTCAAAATTAGTAAAAAATAAAATAAAATAAAGATCAGTGTAAAAAAATAGGAAAAGTATAAAAAAGCAAAGAAACAGTTTTTTAAAGGATAAACAAAAATGACAAACTCAGGGGCTGGGGATTTACCTCAGCATAACAGCACCTGCCTGGCTAGTGCAAGGTCATGAGTTCGATTCCCAGTACTGGAAAAAAACAAAACAAAACAAAATTCACAAAACTCATAGCTAGACTAACCACGGAGGAAAAAATGACAAAATACCTAAAAGAAGAAAATCAGAGGTGAAAATTGAGATATTGAAACTAGTAGCACCGAAATACAAGGAATTATGTAAAAGAACTATAAACAACAATATTCAAAAAACATTGGAAAGCCTATAAGAAATGGATAAATTTCTGAATACTTAAAAGACACCAAAACAAAAAGAAGAAATCCAAAGCCTAAACAGAATAATAATGAATAAGGAGACTGAAACGATAATTTAATACCTTCTATCTTGAGAAATTCCAAGACCTGAAATGTGTATGGCTGAATACTACAAAACATTTCAAGAAAAACTAATTCCAGTTCTTACATCATTACACACACACACACACACACACACACACACACACAGAAATAGAAAATCTTCCAATATCTTTTTACAGAGACAGCATTAGCCAGATGACAGTCAAAAATAAAACAACAAAAATAACAGCAGCAAAGAGAGCTGCAGACCCATATCCTTGACAATCATATATGCAGATATTCTCAGTAAAACACTAGCAAACCAAATTGAACAGAACAGTATATATAAGATTCTGCACTCTGATCAAGTGATACAGGAATGCCTCAACATATGCAATTTAATAATCACATCAACAGAATGAAGGACAAACCCATATGATCATTTGAATAGATTCAGAAAAATCATTTGATAAGTTTCAACACCTCTTCATGATAGACACAGTATAATATAATATGCAAACACATATTGCACAATATAATATGCAAACAATATAAGTCAAAATACTAACCGGTATATATGAGAAACACAGTTAATACCATACTAAATAAAGGAAAGCTAAAAATGTTTTCCTCAAAATCAACAAAAATCAAGGATATGCATTGTTTCCACTCTCCATACTGGAAGGTTAGCAAGAGCAATTAGGCAAGAAAAAGAAATAATGGTTTTCATACTGGAAAATAAGTTTAATTGTGCATGTTTACAGGTGGCATAATCTTATTTATATTGGAAACTTAAATGATTCTGCCAAAAGCTGTTAAAACTGATAAGCAAATACAATAAAGTTGCTGGTTACAAAATCAACACACAGGAAAGATAATATTTTATAATCAATAATAAACTTGCTGAAAAAGAGTTAAGAAAGAAATCCCACCCATACGTGGTAGAAGAATTAAAGTATTTAATTTTTATTTTTAACTAAGCGAGAGAAAGAGCTCTACAATGAAAAATTTAAAACAATTATGAAATAAATTATACACAAAAGAAAAAATGAAAATATTCCATATTCTTGGATTTGAATACTCAGTATTCTTCCACCATATTATCCATAGCAAGCTATATAATGAAATTCCTATCAAGATATGAGTGGATTTTGGGGCTGGGGATTTAGCTCAGCGGCAAAAGCGCCTGCCTGGCAAGCGCAAGGTCATGAGTTTGGTTCCTGGTACCAGAGAAAAACCAAAAAAAAAAAAAGAAAAAAAAAAAAGATATGAGTGGATTTCATATGCAATCACGTTATCCTCAGAATAATCAAAACAATCCAAAGCAGAAAAATTAAGCTGAAAGCATCACAGTATCTAATTTTAGAATATACTACAAAGTCATAGTAAGCAGAAACCAGAACATAATACTGACATAAAAGGAGATATATAGGCCAAGAGGACGAACTGAGTTTTGACTAAGGCACTTGAATACACAGTTGAGAATGGACAGTCTCTTCAATAAATGGTGATGTAAAAATGGGATATATATATATATATGTATATGCAGAAAAAGAAAACTGGAATATTTTCTCTCACTGTACACATTAGTCAAATGCATCAAAAACCTAAATGTGAAAACCTAGAAGTATGACACAGCTACAAGAGAATAATGGAAAAGACTTCAAGACATTGTTTAATCAATCTTGCATTCTTATATCTGGTAATCCAAGCAACTTTATGAAAGATAGCAATATTTACTATAACAACCGTTGTTAATTTCCTATGATCTTGTTTTGAAATTTTGTATAATTTTTATTGTTTTTGTGTTGTTTTGGTCTTTGTTGTTGTTATTTTGCTAGTTTTTCCTCTTTAAAATAAGAAAGACATTAGTATAGACAGTATTTTTTAGATAGGAACCCCCAAAGGATCAATGGGTGAAGAAACATGGTATATGTGTGTACACCATAGAACATTACTCTGCTATAGAAAGAATAAAACCCTGATATTTGAAGCAACATGAATGGAACTGGAGAATCATATATTAATTGGAATGAGTTAGACATAGAAAGACAAGTGCTACACTGGTTTGCTCATTATTTACTCAACAGAGAGAAGTTCAGTAAGGAAACTCAAAACACAGAGAAGAGGAACTAGTGAGGTTTTTCTAAAGTATAATAGGGTATCAGTACTAATTAAAACAACCTATGGTATATTACAAAATGACTATAAAAATTTCCAACACATAAAAATGATTGAAGAGATGAAAATGTTTGGTATGATTTCTTTATTACACATTATACACATGTATGCAACTACCACAGTGTACCTCATAAAAATGTACAAATATTATTCAATAAAAGTAGTCTAGAATTCATACATGACTTAAAATGACAATATTGTTTTACAGCTATAAATTGTATTTTATGTAATTACAAAAGGCATTACAAATACTATTTATTATGACTGTATGCTGTATTTTATTACTTATAATTTTTCTCAGAGTAATTTTTTGATTGCACGTGCTGTGTGCTTCATTACGGAACATTAGTCACACAATAAACATCGTCATAGGGAAAAAGTTGTGTTAAATTTACTTCTGAGAGGGCTGGGGATTTAGCTCAGCGGCACGGCCTGCCTGACAAGTGCGACCTCGTGAATTCGATTCCCGGTACCGGAAAAAAAAAAAAAAAATTGCTTCTGAGATTCCTTACATGTAAGTGCTAATAAAAGTAGTAAGTCTCACTGTAGATGTTAGTACTTTATCTTATTTATAATTTCCATGTGCTATTACCATTCCTCCTCATATTTTGCCTGTGTCCCAAGTGTTCATCTTTATAGCTATATTTCCAGCACCCTCAACAAAGTAATTTCCTTAGCACTATTTTAATTTTGAGCAAGGAAATATAATTCTTGCCAAAATGTGAGGAAATTGATATTATTCTAAATTATATATATTTTATATATATTCCATATATATATGGAAACTAGGGCTCAGAAATGTTAAGGAAATTGTCCAGGAGAGTTGTAATAAAATACCATAGACTGAGTGGTTTATATAAAGAAACGTTCCCTTCCCATAATTTTGGAGGCTGTGAAGTTCTATATAAAATTTTGGGCAGAGCTACTTCCTGATTTGCAGAGAACTTTCTTTTTGCTGTGTAGAAAAAGTGGAGATATCGAGCAAGTTATTTCCTAATTCCATTCATGAGGTCTCAATCCTCATGACCTAATCACCTGCTAAAAGTGGCATCTCCTAACACCATCACGTTGGGAATTAGGATTCCAATATGTGAATTGCAAGGATATAAACATTCAGTTCATAACAACTGCACAGGTAATATATGGAAGATCATGTACTGAAATTTACTTATGTAAAACATATTGTATGCTGTTTTCAGAACATGACTGATATACTATATACACATTAGTACAGATTCCTAAAGAACTCAAAACATCTTTATTTTTACATGGCCAGAGTTTTCGTTTGTTACATCCATCCATCCCTCCTTCCATCCTACTGCCAGAATGATTCTGCATTTGCTAATTTAATGAAATATTTTTAGTATTTCTTTGTTCAGATTATTATTTAATAGAGAAGCCCCCTGCTACAGTGGTGTAATATATCCCAGGCCTTGGGTGTACTCTAATTGTTAAAATTCATAAATATGCCCATGCATTTTGTCTAGAGTTAGAAAATGTAAGTTATGCTCCATCTACAAATCCGCATTTCTTGTAGTTTTTGCATACTTTTTATCAAAATTATTTTATTCTACACTATGGAAAACCCACTTTCAATAAAATTCCAGGACTTTTCTATACAGTTTTATTATAAAAATGTGTGATGATATATGAGGTGATTTTAATTTATGACTTCTTTTTCCTAAAATACATTCTGTTTTAATCATTTGATATTCTTCTCAAATTCAGGAAATACTTTGTTTTGGATTTATTTTATTTTGAAATGGAAATGTAAATTTAACATGAAGGTGTAATTTCTAGAAGGTACCTAATATTAAATAACATATCAAAAACAACATTGAGAGGTCAGCTATAAATATGTCACTTCACAAGGGCAATATAACTTTAGCAGGTCTTTAAAGAGAAAAAAAATCTATCAAGAAATGAAATCATTGTATGACTGTAAGAAAAGTTACATAGGAAAAGGGATAATGTTTAAATTAATTCTTCTATAGTTACTTTTATTTACTCAATGATTTTTTTTTTAATTTTTTTTATTTTTATTTATTTTTTTTATTTTTTCCGGTACCGGGGACCGAACTCAGGACCTTGCGCTTGCCAGGCAGGCACTTTGCCGCTGAGCTAAATCCCCAGCCCCTTACTCAATGATATTTTCCTGACATTTCCTAACTGCTGTTTAGTCTCCATGTAATATAAAATATCAGTTTCCCATTTCAGTTGAATAGACATGATCTGCAACTGTGACTAGATGCAGTCAGTAACAGTATAGACTGTTAAGTTTTAAGGTATAGTGAAAATTCCATTTATTTAATGGAAAGATAAATGATAAATTTCTAGCCAAGGGGGTTTGGCTGGGACAATGACATCTGGTGGAGGTGACCCTAAGACATTACTGTGTTAGCATCCAGGAGCAAGTCCCATTCTCTTAGTCAATTATATTAAAATTTGAACTTTATATTCTATTGACATACTTGTCTGTTTTTCCTCTTGTTACCCTACTTATTTAAAATAAATTACGTTTAAATTAACGAAACTTTTCATTAAATGTGTTTCAGGCAAATAAAGTTTTATTGCCATGTGTTTATTAAACATTCCTTGGCCCTTTTTACCCGAAGCTGAGGCCTCAGCAACTCCAGGATAGATGGGAGAGGGCTTACTCACCTCAGCAGGAGAACAGGCCGAGAACACCAGCATGAAATAAGAAATGGTCCCAGAGGAAGTGTGACTTGGACAAATCCTGTTGATCTGCTAAAGCAATGGGGGATGGATTACCTTCTCCTTTCACTTTATATGACATTTCTCAAAGTAAAATATTCCTTGTCTTCTTGCAAATGTGTGTTTGTCTGTGAAATACATAAAGTATCTGTTCCTGGAATAAAGTCTTTGTTTTTCTGTGTATTTCCACTGCAGTGTCTGAGTACAGGCAGCCACATGTCACCCCTCACTACACAGCGACCACCTTTCTGGTCACAGGACTGCACCGTGTACAGGAAGCCTACAGCTGGGCAGCAATTTGGGGAGGAGGCTATTCGGTAAAATAACATTTTACCATACACATTATTTTACGTAGTTAAGAGTACAGACAGTCAAAATATATCAACTATCTTTTGAGAATACCTGACGAATAAACTAGATAGGCACTGCCGACCAAGATAAATAATTAGTTTGATGAAACAGAGTTCAAATTATTCTGTTCTACACTATGAAAGACCCACTTTCAAAGAAATGTCAGGACTGGGTGACAGGCATTTGTCTGCGTGCCAGGACAGTGTAACACACATTTGATATTTTGTGTATTTCACAGATAAACTCACATTTTTCTGTGTATTTGCCTGTGAATAACAGTTTGGAAAAATAGACAATTATAAAGAATCATGCATTTATCAACAAGAATAAATTAATAAAAGCATTCTGATTTTAATGCTTAAATGCTTAGTTATTTTTTGCTTACTTTTTATCTTCATTCCATTTTGGATTAAATTCTCTAATATTTGCCCATGTTTTTCAAAAAAAGTTGTTTATCCCATTCTTATTGAGATGTAGGAGTCCTTTTAAATTCTAAAAGTACCAGATTTTCTTCACATATTTGCTTTTTGAGTATTTCTTTCCAGTCTCTGGTTTGGTCAATAATTTCTTTTAAATTTTTAATTGATGAAGAAAAATTATTATGTATGTGTGTCTTCATGTGTGTGCATGTATGGTGTACAATATGTTTTGAAATAACTATACATTAAGACATGGCTAAATCAGCCTAAATACCATATGCACTATCTTAGACATTTATCAGTTTTGTGGTGGGAAAATTTGAAATATCACAGCTACTTTCAATATACACTCCACTGTTTTTGGCTATGGTTACTGCTCGTCCTTTGACCAATATCTCTTCCTCCTGCACTCTATCCCCAGATCTTAGTAATATCCACTTTACTCTTCACTTCTATAAATTTAACATATTTTAAATTCCACATATATGTGAGATCCTGCAGTAATTATTTCTTTGTATCTAGCTTATTTCACTTAATGTAATGCCTGGTAGGGTCATAGCAAATGACAGAATCCCCTTCTTTTTTATAGCTAAGTAGTATTTCATGTATTATGTACATCACATTTTCTCTATAAATTTATGCATTAATGAACACTTATGTGGATTCCATGTTTAACTCCTGTGAATACTCCTGCCATGGACACGGGAATACAGATGCATTTGACTTGCCAATTTCACCTCCTTGAGATATATACCCAGTAGTGAAATTCTTAAGTCAAATGATTGTTCTATTTTGAATGTTTTCCATAAGAGCGTCAGTAGTTTACAACACCACCAGCTGTGCACTAGGTTATCTTTTGCAATGGCTTGGATAAAGGTACACCCAAGTCTCTGTGTACACGTAAAAGGCCTGGTACCCAAGGGACACTCTGGGAGCTGGTGGGGCCTTACTGGGCTGTCCTCCCGTCACTTGAGGTTCTCTTCAAAGGAGGTTTTGGAACCCTGGTCTCCTCCTCTGCCTGTTTTCATCCTTTCTGTTGTTTCTTAATTTGTGATGTAAGTGGCCTTGCTCTACCACACTCTCCCCACTATGGTTATCAGGCACACCTACCAGGGCCTTAAAGCAGAGGGCTGCTTAACTTGCCTAGAAGTCCCCAACACCATAAGCTAAATAGCTTCTTCTAAGATAGTCATCTCAGTTATTTTGTTATAATAATAGAAAGCCAAATAATGTGAATTTTCTCTATGTCCCTGCCAAGAGTTATTACATCTTTATCTTTTTGCTGATAGCATTTTAATGGGTATGAGGTTTTGTCTCGTTGTGCTTTTCATTTCCCTTTCCTGATGCTTAGTGATTTTTTCTTTTCTTTTTTTTTGGTACTGGGAATCAAACTCAGGACCTTGAATTTGCAGGCAGGCACTTGTGCCGCTGGGCTATATCACCTACCCAACATTTTCTTATCTACATTAGCCCTTTGGATATCTTCTTTTGAGGAAGACCTATTCAAATGCTTTACTTATTTTCAGTTGAGTAGCTTTCATGCAATTGAGTTGCTTTATTTTCTTATATACTGTACACTGAATATTAACCCTTTTATTAAATGTGTTTTGAAAAATATTTTCTTCTATTGTAGGTTGCATCACCCTTTTTCACTTTCCTCTGCTGACTGTGCAGAAGTTGCATATTTATTTTCAAACTTGTATTTTAAGGATCGTTTTTGCTTTAATGAAGTCTAATTTACTATTACATGTTTTATTCTAGATTCAGTGCCTTATGGGGACTGATGGAAAAAATGTCTACCAAGTCCTCTAGATTTTGTTCACATTTTATTATAAAAATATGTTTATTCTTTTATAAATCAGTGGTCCATATCTAACCAGCTTTTAGTGTCCCAGGACGTTGAGGTCAAATCTGTCTCTTTTTTCTCTAAATGTGTATCTAGTTTTTCAAGCATAGTTTGTTGCAAGTTCTTTTCTGTCTCTATCTGGTGGCTGTACTTTTCACATAAAATGACTACATAATGTTGGATGTATATTTTATTTCTCTATTTTGTCACATCAATACTCTGCCAATACTTACATCACCACTGTATTTTCTTAACTGGTATCCTAATTAGTATATCTTTGCATTTACTCTTCAAGTTACAGAGAGTAAAACTTCCAACCCTGTTGTTTCATGATAATTGTGGTTATTTTAGATCATTACATTCCCACATAAAGCTTAGGATCAACTTGTCAATTACCACAAAACTTTTCTGGCATTTTGATTTGGATTAGTGTAAACTGACAAATTAGCAATATTGAGTCTATCAGTACGTGAATCGGGTATCGTGTGACATTATAAGACATTTTTATTCATTTTAGTATTTTCTTTATACATTCCTCGGGATTTCCTACTTAAATAATCATGTCATCTGCAAATATAAATATTTTCCTTCTTTAGTTTGTCTTTATTATTTTTAAATCTTTTTCTTTCCTTATTTCATCAAAGAATGAAGAATAGACATTGTGAAAAGGGGCATCCTATCCTTTAGCTGATCTTCATAAGAAATGTTCAATATTTAAATTTTAATTAATTTAGCTATCAATCTCTTGTCAACGTCATATGTGAGGCTGAGGAAGCTCACTATATGGTTACTTTGCTGAGGGTTCTTTGATTTCTAACCAAATTTTGTTGTATGCTTTTTACCATTTATTTAAATGATCACAAATTTTTGTCTTTTTTCTCTTTTTATACTAGGATGCAATAGTTAATTTGCCAACCTTAAACCAATACTGTTGTAGCCAAAATGTCCGTTGTTTTCACAAGTACACTAAATAGTTAAAATATTGACTGACTAATTAATATCTGCTAAATAACCTTGCAACTATATTTATGAGAAGTGTGGTATATATTTTTATTTATTTTTACTTCCTTTGTCATTTTTATTAGGACAATACTATTCTCATGAAATTAATTGGAAAGCATTTCTGTTCTAGTTATTGGAGAAGTTTGTTTGTGGGTTGTGTTATTTTCTTCGGAAAAGTTTGACAGAGGGCATCGCTGATGCTATCTGGGCATGAACTGTATTTTATTGAAAGGAGCTTCACACCACATTCCATCTCCCTAAGAGATATAGGGATATTTTCACTTTTTATTTATGTCAGTTTAGCACACTGTGATGGATGGATTATTTTTTCAATTAATCTAAATCATTTCATTTATTGGCTAGTAATTAGTTATAAAATTATGTGATTGTCCTTTAATTTTCCACAATGCCTGCGATAATGTTTCATCATTCATTCCTGAAAATGCTAACTTGTGATTTGTCCAGCTATGAGCTTATCAAGTTTGCTGCTCTGTCATGAACCACTTTTATCAATTTTCTATATTTTGTGTCTACATTTGACTTCATTTATTCCTATTTTGATCTTTACTATACTATTTTTCTATGCATTTAGTTTGCTTTTCCTTTAGAAACATTTTAAATGTATTTTACATATCAGGATAAATACAATTATCACAATAGCCCTGTTTTTATCCTGCATCTTAAAATCTTTGAAATTGTGTTTCTAACATCATATAAATAAGAATATTTTCTAGTTTAGCTTAATCTCTTATTGTCATATAGATTACATAGAATATATCATTTACTAATTTTTCTTACTAAATGCCTTAGTTTTTCAATATATATTCTAGGTTCTTGAGCTGAACATGTAAATCGTTTTTCAATTTTTAAGTACTGTATTCTTGAGAAGTATTTAACTTAGGATTTGAATAATGAAACATTCTTCAAAACAATGGATATATTAGTACTCTATTTACCTGCACTTCAATCATGTCTAGTACTTGATTATGCCTATTTTTGTTACACCTTATGAAAACTTTAGAAGGATTTGTCACATGTATGTAAAACCAACTGTTTAGCATCATAAAATCATAAATTCAATGTATTAATCACTGGACAGGAAGACAAGTAGGAATAACTAATTGTAGGCACAATATTTTAAGATTCATTTTCATGGTATTTTATAGAATTTGTCCATTAAAGCCGCTGGCTTGCCCTCGTTCCAGTCTGTTCTCTGATCTCTGTTTTCCTACCTCCTGTCATGTCTTCTCAGCTCTTGGACCGTTTAGATGCTCAGTGATTAGTGCCATCAGTAATTCTTCTTCCAACACGGTGATCAAATTTAGTGTGTGCAGCTCACAGCTGCGTGGTAATTGATATAATTTGGAAACACAAGGTTAGACTTATTTTAATTCTAAGCAACTGGTAGACATTTTGTGGATTTTATGTGTTTCCTTTGAATGTTAAATGCCAAAAATCTTATTTTTAAAGAACACTTACACCTTTTCCTCCCAACAATATGTTTAGCGTTCTAAAATTTACCTGATATTTTGCCTGAAAATCTTACTTTTAGGATTAAACAATAGCATAGAAATCTTGATTAGATTGTACGCAATATTTAGTAACAATGTGTTTTGTCAATTGTATAACAATAAATTATTTATAGAGCACTGTTTTTATATTATTTTTTTTCTTAAGGTAATATGTGTAATATCTTACAAATGTATGGATTTAAAAATAATAACTACATGATTTTATCATTTCAACAACTCAAGGAGGTAAGCCATAGTAGATATTGTTCATGCTTTATGGAAATTAATCTAATTCAACCAGGTATGGTGTTGTATGCCTATGATCGCAACACTTTGGAGGCAGAGGCAGGAGCTTCACCATAAATTTGAGGACACCTGGGTACATAATAAAGTTCAAGCCAGCCTAAACAGCATAGGGAGACCCTGCCTCCAAACTAACATACAAACAAGCAAAAAAAAAGTCTAATTTAAAAGAATAAGTTTTTGAATGAAAATAAAGACTATTCTGATTTGTTTGATATTAGAAATATTCAGGTTAAGTAACATTAAAAGAAAATCATTCCATATTGATTGCCTTTCATAACACAACAAAATTTGAGGGCAGTTAAAAAAGAAGAAAATATCAAATAAACTGGGGATTCAAGAATCATTAGAATTTTGCTTGAATAAACATTTTAATTTCTCAGGCTGTTTTTCTCCTCTCATTTTAATAAATAAGAAAATATCAGCCACATTAGTCACCTATAATATTTTAAGCTACCTTGATTTATTAATAGAAAATCATATTTAGACATCACTTAAGTTTTTCTGTGACAAAAATTGAAAGTATAGGGTAAAAAAAATCCCAAATAAAGATTTTTTTTGTAGAATTCTGAAGTATGTGTTTATTCTAGTCTTTTTAAAGGGTAATTACAAAAACTAAGGACAAGTACACATAGGAAATAGAAATGGTGATAAGGCAAAAGAAGTATTAAAAGTACCACAGTACGAACCCCTTGAATGCTCTTGGCATATTATTGAGGCAATAGCAATAAACTGAACAATAATAAAAATTAAAGTTTGAATTAATCCTGATAAAACCCAATATACATTTACAAGCTTTTCTTATAGACAATGACACAGCTAAATTCTTAGGGATAAGTGATATGTTCGATGCCATATTAGTGGTAAATGATTGAATGAATCAGGATTTGAAACAAAATCTTTCTGTGTCTAATGTCAGTATTTCCAATGGAAGGTATAAGACAGAGAGGAGGAGGAGTAGTTCTGAAAGGAAGACAGAAGAAGGATGAAACTGAGCTCATAATTTCAGTATGGGCCAATTTTACATATACTATTTCATTGCTCATTAATATTCATGACTTAGGTATCATCAGGTTCCTTTATTTTTTACAAAATAGACAACTAAGATTACTTTGAGCTGTTTTGAACTCAGTATACTATTCTGAGAATCAGAGAAAAAAATCAATGGCTGTAGAAAAATTCTCTTTGTGACTGAGAAATGTATACCAATGTCCTTCATAAAATAGTTGGCAAAGGATGAACTGGTGTTTCTACCCATATAATTTTAGTCTTTTTCTCCTAGATTCATGACCTAGCTGGCAAATATTGAAACTGTCTGCAATGCCTGAGGTATCCCAAGAGCAATAATTATTCTGCAAATCATCTCATCATCTGTTACCTATTCCCATTTGCATTGTGTTTTCTCTATCTAAATGATATTATTTATCCAATACTTAACAATAAGAGCTCCAGATAGATTTCATGTCTATATATCTTAGACTATATATCTTAGACTATCTATTCAGAATGTTAAATTACATAAGATTATATAATTTATGAAGCCAGGTCTCTTACTTCTTGTAAAACATGATTATTCTTCCTATAAAACAAAGGAAAACTCATCAAATAGTGTAATCACTCTTCTTTAGTTAACTTTATAGCAATAATAACAACATATAGCATTTATAAATTATTTACTATGTCCCAGATACTGCCTCATGTTTGAAGAGTTTGAACTCCAACTCTACTCATATATTCCATCTATCTGATAAAAAAAATTGAGGCTAATTGAGTTTAGAAAACTTGTTCTAGAACATTCTAGGAAAGAAATAGCTTAAATTAAATAGGAAATTAGTCACAAGAGCCCATCCATTTTGACATCTATGCCAAATTGTCTTATCACAGTATTTGAAATATACAAAGTTGGTAGGGAAAGGTTTGTTTTGAATCTAGGGACACAGAAAGGGGTAGGATATGTCTTTGGAACTCAGTATATTAATTGGAGGACCAGAGGAAGACATCAATATTCCTATAGAGAATTCACCTGTGTGACTTTAGCACAGACACTTAACAACTCTTAACATGATATTTAATCATCAATATCATATACTGTATGAAGAATTTGATAATCTTAAAAGTAGCTATGTTAAAATTCAGAGAATAAATATATTAAATCTGTAATTTACTTAAAATCAGTCCATATTCTGACAAATCAGAATTTTAATCCAACTGCCTTTCCAGGTAAAAGACCCTTAAATTGAACCAAACAAATATTGTGGAAAAGCCATCCATCTGAAGTTATCTTCAATTCTTGTAATTCATACTAGGATGTTTACTTCCCCAGTGCTGGATATATGTCTTCCTTATGTATCACTCTCTGCCAGTGTCTACAACAGTTCAGGGAGAAAAGGATTTCAGATTAATATTTCTTCCTTTCTTTAAATAGCTAACTATGTATTGAATTGCCTATCCAGTGGCAGAAAGTAATTCACTCATGCTTTTGCTTCTGGTATCACAAATAAAAGTTAATCAAAAATAAAATAGTAAATACCAAGAAAATATTTGCTTGTATACATTTCAACCTTCTGAAAATCTACTCACCGTGAAAAGCCTGCAGGCTTTAGTGAGAGAGCTCAGAACATCCTGGAAGCTGTTCATGCAGGTGTCACATCTGGAGGAGATAAGTAGCGTTCACCTATCACATTATGGGAAATGCTTCATCAGTGATTTCCTAGTCTCCACACCCTCTTTGCGGAATTTTTTTCCAAAAGCAGATGGAAACAATTGTTAAGTGTGAAAACCTTCAGTTGTCTCCTACCCACTATTTCCTCTTCTAATCCTTCAGTGACAACTGGCACTGAAACAGGCTTATTAAAAATTCTATTTAAGCATGAAGTCACATCCACATTCTGGGCTATTTAATACAAACATATAGAGATATTAATATCTATTCACTTTTGCAAAGCTTACTGAACTGATCTCACAGACACTGTTCTAAAGATAAGCATGGTAACACACCATCTTCCCAACTCTTCAAAAAAATTGCAAGAGACTACTATGTGCTGGGTTTACTTGTCTTTGAAGAAAATGACTGATGAAGCATCAGCCAGAGTAGTTATTAATCGTAGGAGTCAATATGCTGAGTGCATACTGTGCTGAATACTTGGAGCTGCAGGATACAAGGTCCATAAAGGAATACAGGGTTTTTTTTTCACTATTTATTGTGATCCTGGGTACAAATACATTGAAGGCCCTGAGCAGCACATACTGTATTTGAAATAAATGAGGTGATACCTCATACACTCCATAAACTGGTGCAGTGGTCCATCTGCACAGAAGAAGCTCAGGTAAGTGAACCAGAGAGCACCGGAAAGAAGCGAACAATTTTGCTCATTTTTCTACAAAATGGAACATACTCAAAACACTGAAGTGGAAAGTGAAGGCTCAAACTTTTATTTGGAAATAGACATGATGGCCATTGAATGTATCAAAATGGAATATAATTTGCATTAATAATTGTATTGATACAATTTGCTCCATATACTACTAGGAACAATGCCTATGAGCTATCAAGCCCATAGGGTAAGGCTTTCTCCTTGTGCTTGCATATGCTACATCAAAAGATAAAGGAATGATTTTCTTTTTATATTCCTTTTACTTCTAGAAAGACACTTTATGATATTTATGATATTATGACTTATAGAATGACACTTTATGATATTTATGATATTATGACTTATAGAAAGACACTTTATATTTATGATATTATGACTCATAGAAAGACACTTTATGCCACAGACTACCTTTCTCCCAGATTTTCCACTTCTATATCACATACATAAACACATGTGTGTACACATGCACACATATACATGCACTATAATTCATGGAGCTTTGAAAAACACATGAGATATTGATTTCAAATTTAATTGTTTTGGCTTATTAGCTGACAAAAATTACATTGTTCACATCTTTTCTGGAATTTAAATTTAATTGATAAGCATTGAAAGTAAGAATTCAATAGCTTTACTTTTTTAAGAAGATGTATTTTGTGCACAAAAATGCATTTCGGTGATACCTATACAAGTTTACATACGTCTTCCACAAACATTTTTAAAATAAGGTGAAAACAGTATGCTCCATGATAAGCTTTATTTTGAACTTGCAAAACCACAGAAGTATTTTAAAGGATTGTCTTTTTTACTTTTTCCTCAGATATAATTTGTAACATTTGTATTATGTCTTTTGTACCACAGACTCAGAAGGTCAGGTAATTATTCATGTTTTGAGTAGGTCAGTGCATGTTCCACTCGTAAAATGCTTTGAGAAGTAATTTTCGTGTAGTTAAGCTGCAGAACAAATAGATCTAAATAGCCTTTTCCATTTAGAAAATCTGTAACTCAAAGGCCTCACCTTTCAACATACTTATTTAGCGTTTGCTTCCTTTTGGGTGTATTTGCAACTAGAATACTTTAATTTGTTCCAGTGAAAAAAAAATCACAAAGGCACAGAGCTGCCTTAAGGAATTTAGGAAGAAGTAGTGCCTGTGCTATTCAGTTTAAACTAAGCCTTTGAATATAGCTGAGTATTCTGTAACATACAACAAAGGAAAAGATGAAAGAATTTTCATGAAGTTTGCATTTGTCAAAACAGAACTACACCTAATCTATTACTTTTTTTGCTCCCAAACCAGCCCTGAAAAGCACAGAGATCTACCAATTTTACAGCATAAATTTGAGGCTTGATCATTACATACCTTCTCGAAGGTCAAATGGTTATAAAATCATAGCTGGAATTCAAGCTCAAATTCTGACAGTTGCAGAATATTCTCCATCAAGCTGTAGCTACCTGTTCATGTGAGTCGCTAACATATCCCTAGGTATTAGGCCTATTAAATTAGAGTTGCTTAAAGTATTTCTGAAATAAAAGAAGATAGAGTCTTCCTTTATTAGAGTGTAAATGAAAATGTCTTTTCCAAATCATATACCACTAACAGGAAGCCTGCAGAAATTAATATTTATGCCAGCTATCAATCTTTTCATGCATAAAATGCAGAATTTGTTACTCTGCCCACAGATGAAATGTCACTTTATAAAATGCTAATAATATGCACCCACAAGGTTGCCTGTCAACACCACTGAGCCAATAGCAATCTTCAAAAGTTAAAAGTGAATATAATACTAAAATATTTTCAACATGGCATGAAACTACAGTTTATTCAAATTGTATTAAATATCAATAGAATTTAGTTTGATAAAGAACCAAAGGCTTTTGGCATCACAAAATTATGAACACTTTGAGTAATGTTAGAGCTCATGTTGACATCACTAATCACATAGGTAAGGACTCTGAGGGCCAGAGAGAAAGTAAAATGCTCCTGCCTGGGTAGAGGCCAAGCTGACTTGCAACATTTGCACTTACATTTTCAGCCAGTATTTCCTTTAGATTTTCACTCTGTGCCTGCAGTTGAATGGGGATATTAATTTACTTAAATCGGTTCTAACTCATTCCAGAAAATATTTGAGGAGCTTGTAAGTAGAATGTGATTTTAAGAAGATTTTCTTCAGTATATGTTTGTGATACATAGTGATGTCATTCAGCTTGAGGGACTGATATACTTACATACTGAATCTTCATCATTTCAACTAAAAATAGGATGAAATGAGTAAATAAAGCAAAGATTGAGTTAGGATCAAATAAGCTGAGGAATGTGCTTTAATTTGAATCTTGATTACCTTCCAACGTCCCATATATGGAAAATTGGGCCCCCAGTCTTTGCTGCTATTGCTAAGTGGTGCAATGTTAAGGAGGTAGAAATAGTGTGCCTTACTTTCTGGTTGCTGGAACTAAATATCAAAAGCCGCACTTAAAAGAGCAAAGGTATATTTTGGCTTACGGTGTATAGTATTTTCAGTCCTTAGCTGGCTCCATGGCAGAGCAGCATGACAGAGGTGCATGTTGGATAGGCTCGCTTATGGCATAGCGGACCGGAAGGAGGGAGGAGGAGAGACAGAGAGGGAGAAAGAGAGAGAGAGATTAAGGGAGAAAGATGAGAAACAGATCATTCCAGGCCACACTCTCAGTGACCCACGTCTTCCAACCAGGCTTCACATGTCAAATAGCATTTAGCCATAAGCTCAATAGTGACTGGTGAGTATTACACTCGAAGGGTGCAACAAACTCCCCAAACCCCATTTATTAGCATATGAGGCTTTGGAGGGACAACTAGACATAAACCATAACACAGTGGAAGAATGTTAAATCAATGAGCCTTTGTCCTTTACATGGATACTGAGACACTGGTCTTTTCCTGTCTACTTCTCTTTGCTTCTTGGTCTTCAGCTGACCAGGACTTCTCCACATGTACCGTGTTGACACAGACCCAGAGAAGCAGTGTGAATAGACAGGGGGTTGTGAGACAAAGTAAAATTATTTTCTTTATCAGTTGATTTGTATCAGTTATCTGTGACAACAACCAAAAGCTAACTGGGCGACACAACAAAATGTATGTCAGAAACCTACATATATTTTTGATAAATATTCAATTTGGCTCAGTTTTATAGCACAAATATAAGAACTAAAATTTGATTTAGTTTGAAGTTAACTGTATCCATAATTGTAGGAGGATATTTTTTTCTGGAGAAATATGCTTAGCTTTGCAAATGGGAGTGTTTAGAAGCTCTGATTTTTTCTGGATCCCACACAGGATACAGTGGCAAGCGTCTCTTTGCAATACTGAATCCAGTGTACTGATATAGCATTGGTATTTTGAAGGCAGGCACCATGGCAGTATTTATATCATGGGAATCTGTGCATGTTATTAAGAAGAGATTTTGCCTTCAAGAGAGCAGGTTATAATATATTCCCCAGCATACACCTGTTTAAGAAATCTTTTCAAAGTACATACAGACACACATATTAGGCCTGGTTTATAATATAATATCATTTACACATGATGCATGAAAAATACAGTTCATTATTTAAAATGATGTGCCAATACCCTGTAGTCTAAGAAGCAATCAAAATATAGATGGTAGATTATAAAGAAGAAGTAATGTACCATGCATACTTGGTACATATCCTGCTACTTCCTTTATATATTCCTCTAAGATGAGCATCAATCAATATTAAGGAGTAATTAGTTGACAATAACAACATTTGACAATAGTATCAAACTGGGGTGGCTGTTAAATTTTGAACCATAGACTTCAAAAAATAATAAATCTGAGAGAATTTGAGGTATTTTAGAAGTGTAAATCACTGGGTGTGGTGGCACATGCCTGTAATCCCAGCACTTGGGAGGCTGAGGCAGGGGGATCCTTGAGAGTTTGAGACCAGCCTGGGCTACAAAGTCAGTTCAAGGCCAGTCTGAACTGCATAGTGAGACTCTGTCTCAAAAAAGACAAAAAGATTATGTAGGTATTGAAGGATTTTTTGCCACTTATTCTTTTCTGGCTTATTTTCACTCCTTTAATTTGGGTATTGAAGTCTCTATACTCAAATAAGAAAAAGCAGGAAGTGAAAAGTTTTTGTAGGTTACTTAAACCTAGAAAAAAAGCAAATGTGGTCTCTCATTTTCGTTCGGCAGCTCTCTTGACTTCATAAAGTTGTGCTGGTCTCAATATAGATGGTTAAATACAGCACATCTAGTAGAATCATGAGGCACCTTTTGGTATGTTATTAATCCCTTTGTCTATCTGTGTCACATACTGAGCCTATGGTCAAAATGTATTGTATGTATTATATATAATATGTGTATGGTATATAAGTATATTGTATGCACAATATGACATGCGTGTACAATATATATATGCAGAGAGGCTGGCCAAAACATATACATCAGGAAAAGAAAAATTTGTATAAAGATTTAATACTAAATGTATTGAGACAACATGAGGTTAATACACATTACTTTTGGCCTCTACAGTTACCTGAGATTCTCAAAATGGTGACCATTAGCTTCCACGCATTTATTAGTATGGCAAACTGCTGAAGAGCGTATACAATTTAATGATGGATGTTGTGAGTGTGTGTGTGTGTGTGTGTATATGTACAATATACATGATAGTCTATTATATACAAAATATATTTTATTATATAGTGTATATTCATATAATATAGTCTATTATATATACTTGAATATAGTAAAATTTAAATATCATTAAACTTTGGTTCCTACCCTAAAGATTCTTAGTTGTAACTCTGAATTCCATAGGAGGGATTTTAGCTTATTTCCTCACTCCCTTGGGATTTTTAACTTGCACACAGACTGTGTATGAAATGTAACTTGTACGAGTAAATGCCACCTTGTGCCTCAAAAGTCACAATCCCCAAAGTGGAAAACAGGGTAGTATGGGAGAAAATATTTGCTAATCATATACCTTATAAGGGAGTTCTACCTAATATGTGTAAGTTACGCAGCCATAGTAAAAGACCAAAATCAAAAGAAAAATAGTTTAAGAATCTGCATAGACATATTTTCAAATTGTCAATAAGCACATGAAGAGATGCAGACCAATATTAGCTACATGGGAAATGTGAATACAAACCACAATGAGATACTGCTTTGTACATCTAGGAGGGGGTATGATCAAAAAGACAGATACTATCAAGTGTTGGAATGACATGGAGAACTCAAACGCACATATCCTGTGGTGGGAATGTAAAATGATGTAACCACTTTGAAAGATAGCCTTACAATTCTTCAAAAGGTTAATATATAGTTACCTAATAACTCAGCAATCCTACTTCTAGATATACTCTATATTCTCATTTGGAATGATCGTATATATCCACACAAAACTTGTACATGAACATTTATGGCAACATTATTTATAATAGGTCAAAGAGGAAACAACTCAGAGAACAACTAAACAGTTTAAAAATATAGTATATCTATGTGATGGGATATTACTTATCAATAAAAAGAAATGAACTACTGCTGCCTGTTGAACTTGAAGAAGACAAAAAGTCACTTATATGATCTCATTTATATGGACTATCCAGAATTAGAAATTTTAAGACAGGAAGTGGGTTCATAATTCTTCAGGATTGGGGACAAAGGTCAGCTTTTAAGTGGGTAGTCACAGCTTCTGAGTATGAAGCTTCTTGGGGGATAATAAACATGTGCTAACATTCATTTTGATGATGTTTGTACACATCTGTGAATACAAATAGGGGTGTCTGCAAAGAAACTATTGGACAGCGCTTTTAAATACATGAGTTGTGCAGTTTGTGTATCTCAATATCGTGTGTGTGTGTGTGTGTGTGTGTGTGTGTGAGAGAGAGAGAGAGAGAGAGAGAGAGAGAGAGAGAGAGAGAGAGAGTGCTGTATATGGAAAACATATCAATCATCCAAGGAGCTGATCTTTATTATAATGGCTGTCCAACTCAATTCATATCAGTGTGTTTCTGAGTCAAACCAATATCTCTGAAAAGGATAGGCATCATGGCTCAGAAACATTATTCATCTGAGATGTAGAGGATTTGGGGTTTTGTTCTTAGGTGCTCATTTTTTTAAAATTAAATTTTATTGTACATTTTAGATATATATGTAATGGTCATATTTCATCATAGAAAGTTTGTATCTGCACATGATATAACTTGTTCCTCCCCATTCCTTGAACCCCTCATCCCTTCCCCATTTACAAAGCTTTGTCATGCTTTCCTTCTTTTGTTTTTACTTTTCCTTTCTTTCCTTTCCCCCTAAACTCTCCCTTGTTCCTCTCCCCATTTGAATATGTTCCTCCTATTTCACAGTACCTATTCTATTATACATTTTACTCCTTATTTACATTTTTGGTTTCTCACACCAGAGAAGCAATGAGGTGTCTGATTTATTTCACTTAAGAGTATGGACTCAAGGTGAATCCATTTTCAACCCATGTGTGTCTGATTTATTTCACTTAAGAGTATGGACTCAAGGTGAATCCATTTTCCCAGAAATGTCTCAAGCATATACTTCTTTATGGCAGGTTAGTGCTCCATTGTATTAAAGAAAACACATCTTCTTTATCCACTCATAAGTTGATGGGCACTTAGGTTGTTTCCAAGATTTAGCTGTTACAAACACTGCCACTATAAACAGGTGTGTATATATCACTGTGGAAAGATTCTTCCAATTCTTTTGGGAATATACTTGGGAGGGGAATGGCTGAGTCAAATGGAACATCTAGTCCAGGTTTTTAAAAAAACTCTCCACACCTATTTCCACAATGATTGCACCCCACCAACAGTGGAGAAGAGTTCCTTTTTTCCTACAGTCCCACCAGCATTTGTTATTGGTTGACTTCTAGATAACAGCCATTTTTTCTGGGGTGAGATGGAATCTCAGTGTTGTTTTAATTTGCAGCTTTCAAATGACCAGTGATGTTAGACATTTTTCATAGATTTATTTGTACTGATCTGAGAAGTGTGTATTCATCTCAGATGCCCATGTTTAGATTGGGTCTTTCAATTTGGGAGGTCTGATATTTTTGAGTTCTTTATACATTCTTGATAGTTAAGCTTTGTTGGAGCAACAGCTTGCAAACATTTTTTTCCACAATGTGAGTTGTCTCTTCACTCTGTTGGTGGTTTCTCTTGCTGTGAAAAAGCTTTCTAATAAGATGAGATCCCAGTTGTTGATCCTTTGTGATACTTCCTGTGCAATAGGGGTTTTATTCCTGAAGTTTTTACCTACACCAATGTCTTTATGAGTACCTATTCTATCTTCCAACATATTTAATGATTTTGTTTTAATATTTACATTTTTGATCCATTTTGACTTTAGTGCATGATATGTATCCAGTGTTAATCTTAGATAGGTGCAAAGCAAGCTTTTCTAGCACCATTTATTGAAGAGTCTATCTTTCTTCCAGTGAATGTGTTTGGCACCTAATGCTTACTATTTTTATTGCCTTTATATTTACCTTTAGAAACAACCTCATTTCTCTATTATTTAGTCTAGATACAGAAGTTAATAGATCAACCATGAAGTTGCTAAGATCACTTCAAGAATTGTGATATTGCATAGAGGAAGTGCGTTTTGATCAGAGTTAAATAATAGATACTTCTAACCTCAATTTATGAATCTATTATATAAGAACTAATATGAAGCAAATATAGAAATCTCAGTCAGATTTAATGCAACTTCTAATATTTATAGAATTGGAAGGGTTTAAGACAAAGTCTCTTTAATTAGTCTCCTTTCCCATTATGTACCTGGGTAACCACCTTCGCAGTGCTAAAGATCTTTCTGTCTGAATTCCCAGAAATTGCTTGGACATTCATACTTATTCACTGATTATTCATCAGTTTGTGAGACTCCAGACCGCCATAATGCAAAAAGTTTTTAGACAGCCTGGTAATCTTTTCAACCATTAGTTGGAGCTTCAGATTATTTAACATTTACATTAATTTTGAAATAACTGAGAAAATTAAAAACGCGAAGTATTCATATAGAGCTGGAACTGTGAAATAATAGCTCATTGTAAGAACATATTTATGATTACAAGCAGATACTCTGAAAATTAGCTATTTCAACTTAGCACTATTGTACCTTCACATAAATGATATGCTTACAAATATTTTTACTGGATGCTTTGTTATGCTTCATTGTTAAACATTTGTCTTCCTCCGTGAAGTGTGAGTTCCCAAAAGTTAGGCTGCATATTTAACTTTGCTTTAGAATATAAAATTATATTATTAAATTCATTTACATTTAACATATACTTAACGAGCAATTTCTGTTTTCTAAGCACTTTGGCATGTATTGGCTGTATAACTGATTGGAAGGTAAACATTTTTTTATCTTACTAAAATTCCCAATCTAGGATTTAACTGTTGAGCGCTTATTTAACTTTTTAGAAACTGTCATTAAAATCTACCCAAATTAAACATAATCTAATCGATATCTGTAGCAAAGTGTTCAAGGCTATTGTATAGATAACAGAAAATAATTATATTTGTAGAAATAAAAGAGTCTGTGACATGAACATTTTCAAACTGACTTGGTATTTAAAGGGACAACGTCTATGCAGTTAGAAGAAATGGGTCTTAACTTGATTTTTATCACTGTACACCTGTGTGATGTTGAACAAATGACAACCTCAGATTCATTATGCAGATAACAAGAAAATTCGATGAATCCCACTTATCCAATGTGCCCGGAAGGGGGGCTGGGGATTTAGCTCAGCGGCAAAAGCGCCTGCCTGGCAAGCGCAACGTCGTGAGTTCGGTTCCCGGTACCGGAGAAAAACCAAAAAACAAAAAAAAACAAAACAAAACCAATGTGCCCGGAAGATTTTAATGAATCACTGTAAATGTTTCTAAAAATATCCCTTTCAGTTTCACATAATTAACCCTCCTTATTTCTATACTCTATTAGCTACATTGACTAAAAAAGCCCTTTAAAGCAGTTTAGAACTCTGCTTGGAGAAAATAAAGCTATAGGAAAACTGCTTCTTAAATTATAAAGAGGCTGCAGAACTCTATGACAGGTGGCATTTTCCCTCCAGAAAAATGAGAAGCAGTTCATTCTCTCCTTTTTAAAGGAAGGTGGCGTGCCGCAGCTGCAAAGCTAACACTTGAACTTTTGAAATCCCTTCAATTTGCAAGCCCCCTACAAAGAAATATAGCAGCGTTCCCCAGGAGATAGAGCAGCAGGAGCGTCTACGCTCCAACACACAATGGGAAAAATAAATGTGCATACAGTGATGGTGTGCAGAGCCTGACATGTCCTGTGCTGCCTCATGTATTCTGCTGCTAGAAAGAGAATCTGTAATTTCAAGCGGTGGAAAGAGAAGGGAAGACATTCGTATTTCAAAGAGATCTTTGAATTTAGCCCCAAAATACATTTTCATTTGTAAGTCAAGCTTTACATAAAGCTATTTAAATTTACTCTATCACCGTGCACACTCATATAATGCATATCAAATATTTTCATGCTTAAGTTTTCCCATATAAGACTAATGGATCAAGTTTAGAGTTTAAATCGCTTTCTGTTGCCTGAGTTTAGATTTTTTTCTATCTCTGAGTTAGATTCTTTTCCTGTCTTAATGCCTCCAGAATAAGGAAGAAGAGAGGTAAAAAATAACTTATTCAAGATATTCTATAATTGGTATAAAATATGAGACTTTCAATGCCACAAGGAAATTTTTTTACAAAAGCTAGTTTTAAACAGAGGAGGTAACTTATTCACTACAAATAAACTACAGCTGCTTACTACTTCTACCACTCTGCAAGACTCACAGAAATTTTCTGGGAAACTCCTGAAGCAACATTGCACAATTCCTGTTTATATCATAGTCTGGAGATTCAGAACGAGCTCCACATGCCTACAAAACCCAGCTTAAAAGGAACTTTTGCGGGATTTATTGCTTTAGTCTTTTTTTTTTTGTACTGGGAATTGAACTCAGGACTTTGTGCTTCCCTGGCAGGTGCTGTGCCGCTAAGCTATATCCCCAGCCCTGAATCATTTTCTTGAGTTATCCAATTAACCATATGTCTCTCTCTACCTCTGTCCCGCTCTGTCCCTCTCTGTCCTTCCTTGTCTCTTTCCCTCCCTCTCAACTTTGCTCATAAAAACGATGTGGCATATCACAAAATGCTTTAATAAAAATATTGAAATAAGTAGTATGTATTGTTTTTACTATTTCATTCGTCAACAAGTGCATGTGATATTTTAAATAACCAAATGAGCTCTTTTGAGTTTCCTTCTCTCCCCTTAAGACAGAAACATATTTTGTATGTCTTCTTCAGGGCATTGTGCAATAATGTGTGATAGTCCTGAGTGGTAAGTGAAACTTGAATCAATGCGCTTATGCTGTGGAGGAGAAAGACAGCAATTTCTGTTTTTAACAGCCAAATATAAAATTACTACTTGTTTACAATAGCAGTTCCATAAGATTATAACACAGCTGAGAAATTCCTACTGCCTAGTGATGCCATCATCTCAAAGTCCTACATGTCACTCACATGTTCACAGTGAACATCTACTTTGCTGCAAATCTTATAAAATGTAGTACATTCAATTTTGTGTACTACATAGTATTTGTTAATAATAATAAGAGACTAAGTTGCTGGTTTATGTATTTACTATAGTATATTTAATCCCTGTTTTAGAGTATACTCTTATTTATGAAAAGCTTTCAGAAACACAGTAGCAGGGTCCTTCTTCTTGTGCTAACCACTACTTGAAAGGATCAACAAGACACTGAACATTTGTGGTATGCCATTTAGATTTGTTTTTTCTTTCTTTTGTTTGTTTGTTTGTTTTTCTTCCAGTACCAGGAATCAAACTCATGACCTTGCACTTGCCAGGCAGGCACTTTGCCCCTGAGCTAAATCCCTAGCCGCTGCCACTTAGATTTGTTGAAGTACACTATATGCTGTTAGCCCAATGACAATATCATTCAATAACACATTTACCAGAATGTATCCACATCATTAAAGGACATACGGCTGTGTTTTCTTTAAGGACCTTGTCCAGTGCAATATTGGTAAGATACACACAGAGCTTAATAAATGTAATCAATTGAATCTCATCTAATTTTATTGTGATGATTCAAGCTTTACAGTACACTAGTTATAGTTCTTAATATTAATCTTCTGAATATATAAAAATTCACTGAGATTGAATTAAATATATCCCTTAGGTCATATGCCAAGGAATGTTTCTGTATCGTTAGATAATATTGTGTTTTTTCTTTGCATTTTTTCCTAAGGAATGTTTTCAAATTACACAAGACTAAGATTTTCAAATAGAGTTATAGTAAAAATAAATGTTTTGGATATTAGCTTTTTCTTAACATTTTAGTAAGTAAAATAGATTCTTGACAGAGTAGAAAGTAATCTACGTGGCTTGTCACCTTTGAAGGCAGGTAGCGTAGGAAGTTGGGATCGTACGCATTCAGGTTCTAAGACTTATAGGTAGAAGGAAAGGTCTTCAAAGGTATAATTTGGAGAAACTCTGAGAAGAGTTTGGAGACCCTGTCAGAGACCACAGAGATCAACTTTTATTAGGAAGATGCAGCATGTTATTGACCCCAAGGACAGAAGATGAAATTGGAGGAATTAAATTTAGGAACTGGCATTTAAGTGGAGACACCAGGAAGACCACATCATAACAGTGAAATCCCGTTACCTGGAATAAGGGTTATGTCTTTACTAGAATTGAGGTCAAAACCATAAGGTTTAAAAGGGCTGAAATTAAAACTTGAAAAGATTAAAAAGATATACCTGCTTTTAGCCGCTTTTCAGAACAAGACTGTATTTGAAGAAAGACAGCGTAGTTCTGACATCTTCCACAATCAATATATTTTTTAAAGAAGGTACAGAGAAAAAACTATAAAGTAAAGGAAATAAAGAGATGGGTAAGGTAGGGGAATTACAATAAGAAGTCCAGAGAATAGCCAATTATTATAAAAATTGGAGAAAAGCATAAACAATGTGTAAGAAATTATTAAGAAAAGCAAAATATGAAGTCACTCATTTATTGGCCAAAATATTAGATTAGATGGAGTGGAATAAAGAACTAGTGAACTCTAACACTGGTCCATAAAAATTATACATGCTATAGCAAAGAGATAAAACTAATGAAAAGCAAAAGAAAATAAGATTTATGATATGATAAAATAGTTGAATGATAGTTATTCCTCAGAAAGAAAAGGCACAGGCTAGAATAGGAGCAGCATTAGTCTAGAATCTTTCAACTCAAATGAGAGTTATCAACACACTTTTTTAAAAGCTCAGAAAAACCCATTTTGTATACATACAAAGATAACTACATTTAGGACTATCATAATGAAATTGCCATTAAAGGAAAGGGAAAATTTTTAAAGTAGTAGGAAACAAAAGCTGTTATCATCAAAGGAACATCAAGACTAATGGTTTTGTCTCAAGAAAGAATTATGAAAGCCAGAAAATAATAGAGTGAAAGCTTTAAAGCATGAGGCCTAAATATGAACAGCTATGCTGGCCATTCAGAAATCCGTACCCAAGGAAAATATTTTCCACAATGACAGAAATAATGACAGAAACACTTAACCCCTAGGAGAGCCTCTGAAATGACCAGAAATGCACTGAATAAAAACTCTTTCTAATGAATATGTGAAACTATAAGAAGAGCCTGGTAATTATTAGGGAAAATAATTATGCCTGTCTCTGTGTAAATTAATAGTGAAGGTGAAAATATAACAGTAATACGATAGGAGATTTATGACATCAAGCAAAATACAAGAACATAATTTTATAATGGAAAGGCTAATAAATATTATTACACTGGTCTGGACTTTTTAGAATTGATAAAATACTGAAACTAAGCAGTAATTTGTTTTAAATCAAGGATACATTTCAAAATATTGATGATTGTTATTAAGTAAAAAGTTGCAATTAAAAAGCTAGAAAAAAACAGTGTCCTGCGTGTTGATATTTTATTGTTTTTAACTACTTATTGCAACCGTTTTCAATGTTTTCCCAAGAAAATTATTATGAAGTGTTCCCAGCAGGTGTGCCTCATACTCACTAGCCCTATCTAGGTCCTCACACATGCTGTCCCAGCATCTTCCCAAGATAGATCTGTTATTTATGGTGCTTGCAGTTTTCTTTTCCCCGGGCCGTGGAATTCCCTCCTACTGGCACACAATGAACTGTTAAGTTGTCTTTAAAAATAAAAATAAAACACCGCCACTGAACAAACAGAGCTGTGGCTGGAATTTTCAATGTACTAAAACAGCTCTATGCTTTATGCAGAGCGGGAAGTCTTACTGTTGTTACTTTCACACGCTGTACAGCTATGAGGCTCAATAATTCTGCCCTCTTCCTTTTTAAAAGTGAACACAGTGCTTTTAATTTCACTTGTATACTCTTGCCAGGACTTCTAAAACTTCCCATGTTGAACAGGTATAAAGACAAATTAAGTAATGTTTTAAACCAGAGTTGATTTTGCCCATTTGGTGAGGACTTTTTTTTTTTTTTTTTTTTTTTTTTTTTTTTTTTTTT
>NW_004955431.1:8097071-8123720 GCF_000276665.1 Chinchilla lanigera | reverse complement strand
TTTGAGACAGGGTCGCACCATGCAGTTCAGGGTGGTCTTGAACTCACTTTGTAGCCCAGGCTGGCTTCAAACTCACAGCAATCCTCCTGCCTCAGCCTCTTGAGTGATGGGATTATAGGCGTGTGCCACCATGCTGGGCTTGGTGTATATGCACAATTAACTATATATTTTATTAATGTTGAGCAGCATTCCAGTTGAGTGATCCTCTGAAAACAGTAAAAGATCATAATGCTGCTAAAAATAGTGCATTCTAGTTTCAATAAGGGTTTATATTTCTTTACGTGTCTAAGTAAAACTGGATTAATTCAAAGGAATACCATTTTTTGCAGGACTTATCAGTGATTTTCAAACTTACTTTCAAGTGTCTATGTGAACTTCAATTGCCACGCCTCTAAAATGTGAGCAACAGTCTCCTTCACCATGTCATGAGGATCCAATGAGGTAGTAATGTAAATTGTTTAGAAAAGTACCTGGATTGTAGTAAGTACTCATCTATTTCAGTTGCTTTTTATAATCTCTCTTAATTTTAATCCTAGCATAATAAACACAAGAGTTTCTCCAGGAAATAGAAACAATAAACCACTTTCCTCTAACCACTTTCTTCTACCACTTTCTTCTAGCGTAATGCAAGAAATACAATTGTTTCAAAATATTATGGACTCTTAATTTTAGTGCATAAATATAAATGCTTCATTAAAAGTACTTAATTTTCCTCCAAATACTTTCTTAGCTCTTAATTTAATTTTCCAATGTAGTTCATAAATTCTGAGAAAATAGAAATAGTAATATTTTCTTCTTAAGTCATTTGGAGAATTAGATACACCTTGAGATCATAATGTTAAGTGAACTAAGTTAGACATACAATTTTAAATATCACATGGCTTCTTTGATGTGAGAAACCAGATATATAAATAATGAACAAATAACAAATAACACCAATATTTGGTTTTTATCTTTTGAAGTGAGCAGTCGTCTTAGATACGGAAGGGGGAAATTTGTCCCTAAGGCCTATTTGCTGCAATATATACTGTACATAGGCTTGAGACAGCATGTTGTGGGACAGGTGATGAGAGGAAATTTCCAGCTTAATATCCAGCACTTGTGCAGGCTGGGTGCTGGAAAGAAGATGTACTCTGAGGGCTTTTGAGTTAACACAAAACGTTCAAAGAGACACAGAGTCTTGTAGTGAGAAAGCATAGGTATACAGTTTGCTACACTTTTTAAAAGTACCTGAACACTAGTTCTACTACTGTTTACCCCATCTATTTCAAATACTTACCAACTGCATAAAACAGAGCCTGCTCTCTGTCTGACCCCGTCTGCATCCACCAGATACAACAATGCCGGTTGATCCTGCCTGCAGGGCTCATCAGGATTCTCAATTATCCATAACAGTGAAACAGCTGTGGCCATCTGACTAGAGGCTTTCGATCTCAGAATCTTATCCTCAGGTTATATTATCTAATCCAACTATTAGTTTTCATTGTATATTTTCTCTCAGTCAGTGTATTGTTTAGTCTATTTATGTCATCAATTGATATCTTCATAGTTTAAGGAAAATACAAATTCACAATGTATCCATGCATCCCTATATTCATCAACGTGCATTATAAATTTTCTTTATCCCCATCACATCATTTTCCTTTACCAACAAATAAAATTAGCATGGCAATACATTCTGATATTCCATCACAATTTGCTGCACTCAACAATTCATGAACACTGGTAATTGGTGCTTCTGGAAATAGTGCTAGGTACCAATAAATTAAATTATTATTTGGGATGCCTGCTTATTAAAGACATCAGGTCTTATTCGTTACCTAATACATTTCTTGCATTGGTTTCACACTGTCACCACAAGACAAGCTGCCTTTCCCATGTACCACTTACACTGTGTTGTAAAACAATGATCTGGTATAGACATAAGTGTACATTCATCTTTCTTTAAGATTATATTTACCTCCTATGCACAGTTACAATGAAACCTAAAGAAACATTTATAACTTCACATTCCATTTATAAAACCTGTGAAAAGGAATTGAAAATTCCTCCTTCCTTGGGAAGTAACATGCATTCCAGAGGGTAGGAGATAGGCTTTACCAATTTCAGAAAGTATTACTCTGATGAATTTTTTGTGGTCCGTGATGTAGGGCATCCCATGACATTTTCTCCAAGGTAAAGAACAAATTGTTGTACATTATTGTCTTAGTTATTTTTCTCATTGCTTGGATAAAACATCTGATACCTAAATTTAAAAAGGAAACATTTATTTTGGCTCAGAGTTTGTAAAGGTATCAGTCTACAGATGGTTGACTCCAAGGCAGGGCTGCGTGGCAGAGGGGCATGGCATAGGAGGAATAGTCCATGGCAAAGAAGCAGTGGAGCAGTAAGCAGTGAAGTAGCAGAAAGCAAGTGGCAAGTGATGGCAGCAGACCTCTTTCTGTCCCCTAGATTCTATCCAGGCAACCTGCCCTAAGGCAGGTAGCCCTCACACCCAGGGTGGGACATGCTTAATCCTAACATCTCACCATTAACACCAGCATCCTATCCTTAATCCTACTGTCACACACCACACACCATAGATCCAGCCACCTCTGAACGGCCTCACATATGGTTATATGAGGCTTTGGGCAGATATCTAGATACAAACCATAACATTTATATCTCCTAAATCATAGTAAATAATAGCATGAATATCAGATATAGCAGTTTATAACCCTGGTGGATTTTGAGGAATGCAATATTGTGGAATATTACTATAAGCATTTATTGAACAGAAGAAGACTTTTAGTAAATATCAGAATATGAGAGGATTTCATAGAATCTTCAGGCTTTACTTTAAAAAGCCCTACTTTAAAGCCATATGATTTGTCCAATCCAGTAGTATCAAAGCTGCTTTCAAGTACTGGTAGGCAGGTTGCAACACAGACTAATATAGTTCTTGGATGGCAGCATATTCTCAATACTATTTTAGAAAGTGTCTTATGGGATGCACTGCTGGACTCTGTTCAAAACTGAGTAGATGAATGTCAAGTGAATCTGTGAATGGAGATGCTCATCATGAGCTGAATATTGTTGGACTACAGCATCAGGCAGGCATGGCAACAATGTATCATAAAATTTTTGTCTTGAATATATTTGGAGGGAACAAGTATGTTGATTATTCAAGTGGTCTAGACCCCTGTATGTGTACACACACCCACCCACATACACACACTTAAATTTTCCCGGGGAAGAAGTATACGCAACTTCCACAAGTGGTTAAATAAGTAAAAGGGATGTTTTTAGCAACACAATCCATGATAATAAAAACATGCTGGATTCATGGATTGATCAGGGTTTTTCTGTTAATGTACGCTGGAAGTAGACAGCTATCACACAGCTATATTTTGATACTTTGAAATATTGGGTAAAGGAAAATCCTCCTTCCAAGGAGAACTTCCAGCAAGGTACATGGATATCAATTTCATATAGCTGGAAAAGTGGGTGACAGAAAGCTATGAATGGCACCTGACAGTGAGCATAAAGATCAAGATTTGAAAACCACAGACAAGGAGCTATAAACTAGAAGGCCACAACTGAGTACACTGTTTTTGGCTCACATGAAAATTTATTACAATTTAGACTCTAAAAATCAATAAACCTATATGTTTTTTCTTATGAAATTTAGACAATCTGTCATGGGACTCTCTACTCTTTATACATTGAAGTAATATATAGAATAGCCATAATAACATGAATAACATAATAAATAACATATTTATCCAACAGCATGGGATCTTGTATCAAAAATAATCCCTGTAAGGATGATTCAGTTATTTCTCTTATTCAATCTGTTAACATCAGAGACAAAGAGACCAATGGTGAGTCTCTAGGAAAATATTTGTTCCCTTAGATAACCAGTAGATTGATTAAGGAAATCATTCTCTTGAAAGATTTCTGTCCTTCTTAATGGCAGCAGTATGTATTGCATAGACAAATTTTCTTTCTTTGCTCACAGTTGTTTAACCAGGATTTTTACCCAAGGGGTTTATAGTGCTTTATTTATTAGAATTTCCTATAACATAGAACAAAAATACTCTTCACAATAAAGAAAGTATGGCAGAAAATCCACTTCATCTATGCTCCAATACCACATGAATGAGTTCTGACAAACTATAGAAATAGATCCATGAAGTCCACAACTGTTCTGTAATATGCAGCATGTACTTGAAAGAAACATTGTATAATGCTGTGTTTCTTACACTTAGATTTCCAAAGTTACCCTTCTCATAAACATTTTTGGTAACTTATGTGGAGAATTTTTGCTTCTTGTCTCTACATCACAAAAGTTTTGTAGATTACAGTTTCTGACTAATGAAGGAGATTATACTAACAGAGGACACAATGAACCTAAAGCTGCAGCTATTATATCTAGATTTATTCACATTTACAGACAGGTAGAAAACATGAGTATAGGGCAGAGCTGAATATTTCTGTAATATGTGGAATTCACTGGGATGAATCTTATTATTAGCATGAATAATGAAACTAATGAAAAGAAAATTGAAGCAACACTTGCCTGACAAGATTATGGTAATACACAGGTGTGGGTGATTTAGGAAGGAAAACATGGATTAGTGTTCCACAAAGGATGTTTTATTGATGAATGGAAATAGTTGAAGGAATTATAAAATGATTGAAAGAAAAGGGATGCTTTTCACAACACAACTCATAATAGTTAACTCCTGGAAGCAGCCTATATGTGCATCAATAGATAAATAGATAAAGAAAATGTGATATTTTTATACAATGGAGTACTAAAATATAACGGATAAATTTAAGAAATTTGTAGTAAAATGCATGCGCCCTGGGGCCAAAAGGTTAACTAAAATAAATCAGACAGACAGGTGTAAAAATTACAATATTGAGTATTTCTGTAATTATAAATTAAAGGGCAAAGTTAAAAAAGATAATAGGAATCATGGAGATATATCTTTGCAAATGGGAAGGAGACAAAGAGATGGGGCAGGAGAAGGAGGAAGAGGGAGGAAAGGGAAAGGGAATATAAAAAGTTAAGATGTGTTATCTGCATGTACCAATTCCCTACGATGAATGTAATCATACATACAAAAAACATGGAGCAATATTTTAAAAAATAATAGGGAAATGAAGATTGTCATTTACAACTTTTAAGCCAGTGCAGGAAGAAAGATATAGCTCCATAGCTAATTCTTCCTCCTAACTGATACCTCTTGTAGAATCAGAGATAGACAAAAAAACATTCAGTGAGTGGCCACGTTAGATCTAAGTGATGCAAGGGGTGGACTGTAACAGATGCTGCTCATTCTTGTCTTCATCCTTTTGGCAATTTATTCTTACTCTGCTCATTTTTGTTTTTTCTTTGTACCACTAGTACAACCTCTAGCTTCTTAATCTAAGAACCTATGACTACGTACTTGAGTTATTTCTGTGGACACATAAGTGTGCTTTGCCTATGCTAAACAGCTCCAAAATGCCAGGAAACTAACAGCCACCCAGGGACTACTTTTAATTAATAGCAAATTGAAATTGGTTGAGTATTTTCTAAACTTATTACATCTTGAATTATTCCATACTTAATTTCCTGTTGAGCCAATCACTTCTTTTCCATATATTACTGTTTTTTTCATTTATAAGTGCTTTTTCTGATTAAATAAACTGCTTGCACTCAAATCTTAGTCTAGCAAGTTCTCCTGGGAAAACTCAAACCAAGACAATGACTTTCACTCAAGACACTGAAGAGAAGGGGGCAAATAACTCATAAAAGTGGTTATTTTGTGTTTCTAATTAGCAATTTTTTTCCATTCTAATTGTGGAACATTTAACAAAAATTATGTTATTTGGACCCAGAGATTATAAAGATATTGCTAAATTTTAGAAGTACTGGTAAAACATTAAGTCAAAATTAGATAGATTTTTCAAATATCTTTAAAAATTCTGAAAAGATCTATTCATTTTTCCTTATTGACAATAATTTCTCCATCCTTCTCAGGTGATTGTCCGTTAATGTGTGCTTTTCCTTCCTGCCTAAGTTAACAGTCTGAGGAGTGTGGTTTACAAGATCTAATTTTTAAATTCACACTCCATCACTTCTGAATCTGAAAGAAAACAAAATGATCTCAATAAACATATTAGTTTGAGGAAAGAAAGCTTCTTATCATTTATTAGACTTCTTTATGAGATTAATATTTGGTTCCCATAAAATATTAATGATTATTATTGGGCACAAACACTTCTAAGTTCAGAGAAGGACATAGAAGAACTGAAGAATGAGTATTATAATGATCATTCAAACACAACACAAATGACAAATAAAATAATTAAATTGATTCATTTAATTATCTATTAAGGCTACTAGACAGGGCACGATTTACGATTCTCATTGTCAGACTCTCTCCTAAATGAAACGTTTACACTCCTGCATATTTAAGCCTCCAATGAGAGATGTGTTGATGATTTCTGAGATCCTCTCAGGTTTTTTTTTTTTTTTTTTTTACCTTATCCCTCTATGGAGTACTTGCTTTATGGTCCTAATCCCTTTAGGAACCATATCATTCTGTCCCTAACTATACCTGTGTCTTTTTTTCATGCCAAAATCTACATTTTGCAAATTTTTCCACTTCTTTTTTTGCTCCGAATTCTCAATATAAATCTAGCTAAAAACAGATAACCTTACTGATGCCACAGCCTAACCACTGGACTGCTTCGAATTTCCTCCAGCAAATCAATTAGTCAATAGCCCCTAAATGCAGTTGTTATGGTTTATGTCTGTGTGTCCCCTCCAAAGCTTCATGTGACCATGGGGCAGGCTATTAGAGTTGAATGATTGTGGGTGTGAGAGCTACACCCGCCCTGGGGTGGATAGTTTGCATATGTAAGGGAGAGGAAAAGGGTGCTTGAGGGCATTCCTCCCCTATTCTGCCCTGGTGTGTGCTTGCGGCTTAGCTGTGTTCTGCTGCCCTGAGCTGGAGCTCTTTGCCGTGTGCCACTCTGCCTTATAATCTGCCAAGTATGGACTGAAACTTCCATGAACTGTAAGCGAAATAAACCTTTCCTTCCTTAATTTTGGGTTTCAGGTACTTTGTCTCAGCAGCAAGAAAAAAGTAACCAAGACAGCAGTCTTCTGCAGTTTTATCATAAGGAGAAAAGGTTTGCTTTGTTTTGTTTTGTTTCTTTTTAGAATTTAAAATCCACTAATCCCCAATCTAATTTCCAGTAGAGTCCCCATCTGGAACCTCATGATCCTTGCTTTCACTGTGTGTATTTTATTAATACTGTAGACTTCTGAGCTCTGGTGAAAGTTACATATCAGGTTCTCTTACAGAATTCTAGAGCTTCTCTACCCTGCTTCTCCAAACACTTCCAAACTCCTCCCATGACCCCGTTCCAAGGGCTGCTGACCTACATAATCAGGCAGAGTCATAGCAACAACCTCACATCTCTGCTAAAATTGTAATGTCTGTATTAGTCAGATTTCCCACTGATGGCAAACAATATCCACAATTTAAAGGCGAGGTTTAGTTTGATGCACAGTTTCAGGGGATTCAACCCTTGTTCAGCTGAGTCCAACCCAAAAGTCCGTCTGAAGCTATGTGGCAGAGAAAAACCTGTTTTGTTTTGTTGGAAAAAAGCAAAATAAAAGAATGGTGTTAGGCAGGAATGGGCTTGTGACTGGGTATAGTTCCCAAAGTCATGCCTCCATGAGCCAGACAGGCAATCCAGAGGTGTGTTCTACTATCTGATAGGTAGGTCTTAAGGCAATCAGGTTGAAAATTCAGCTCAACTATCACAAACTCTGTAAGATCTGTATATTGCACCATCAGTTACATTGGCCAGGTAATATTCCATCAGAAAATGCCCCCCACCAGTATTCTTCAGGGTTTTTTTGGTTTGGTTTGGTTTTTTTTTTTTTTTTTGGCTTTTTTCGGGTACCAGGAATTGAACTCACAGCCTTGGGCTTGCCAGGCAGGTGCTGTGCTGCTGAGCTAAAGCCCCAGCCTTCAGTTTGTTAGTTACCCAGATAATAGTTCCTGTTCCGGATTAGGTTGCTCTTGTCTCTTAGAAATGATTGTTCACTGTGATGTAGCTGGTCGTTATGATGTACATTATACAAATCAACAGCCAGTTGACAAATCACTCTGCCTCCGTAGTTCCTGCTTGCTTTTACAGTATAAGCCCTAGACCACCAGAGACTGAGGCCTGGTATAATCCCGATCAGTGCCCATCAACATAAATAAATCTGTGTCCAAATCCTGGGTGTCATTTTGTTGCTTCTGCTTGCCTTTGCATCTACTGCATTGGCCAGGAAGACGCTGACCTCTTTGGTCACTGGTTGTAGCCCTAGAGGATGGAGAAAGGACCTCTCCAAGTCCTGAAGGGAAAGTGTGGCCTTAACATGGAGGTCTGTGGGAGGAATACTGGCTCCCGACTCAAATAGCTCACATTGGACCCAAAAGGAAGGAGAACAAAATCTATCTGTCTGTCTGTCTCTCTGCCTGCCTGCCTGCCTGCCTGATTCTGGTAAGATCCCCAGGAGAACCCCCAGTCAGTCAGTCTCTCAGTCCTGCCTGTTGGAGCAGAAGAGCTTGCATGAGGCTTTAAGGGGGGAAATCTAGACATAAAACATAGTAACAAAAAGTAAACACATTGAACTGATTCAGGAGAGAAAAGGCAGACATAACAGTGCAAATAAAGACACTGATGAAAGAGGACATGCAGAACTGCTTTACAAAGTGGCAGGAAGGATGGGATAAATGTGTTCACAATAACAAGTAGCATATTGAGAAAATGAATGGCAATGTGTCTCTTATTGTCATAAAAGTAATAAAAATTTTACATATTCCTCATAGTTTTTCAGCATACCAAGAATATGAAAAAATTAATAGTAGCAAAATTTACTTTTGACAGTAATTGTATTTCTAAGGCTCTTTTCTGCACGTTTTCTTTAGTTGTGATGTCACGGCTGCCTTCAATCAATTCAAAATTACTTCTCACGGTCATTTAGTCTTTGGGAAGAGACAGAGGTCCCATGGTGCCAAATCCAGGGAAAAATGTGAATAAAGGCACACTGTACTGTTTTCATTTGACAGAAGTTGTAAATATTTGAATCAGTTCAGGATATCAGGGAGCCACAAAAACACACCATGAAAGGGGATTCTGAGAAATGTTTCAGAAAGGGGCAACGAAAATGGATAACTGTGTTATCGGAAAGAGTATTTTAAGGTGGCTATTGGCAATGTATCTTATACTGTAATACAATTATTTTATTTTAAACAGAATAAAAATTACTCAGCTATAAAAAGACACACGAGGCTTTCATAGGTAAATGGATGTAATACAATATTTTAATTTTAAAAAGTTTAGTTTCTGATTAAACCTCATATTCTGATTAAACCTCAAACCTGGGCAATTATGACACTTTTACTATTACATTAGTAATTGATGTTATAAGATACATTAAGTAGAACTAATGACAATTGCAATAAGTATTACTTTGATGAGTTTCTAAATTTGAAACAAGAAATTTTAAAGTCTTCACTTAGAAATAATTTTATAATATGAAATTTGGTCAATCCTCAACATATTTACCTTAGAAAATAAACTTAAAAATCATAGAAATCATTTGTGAGCTCAGAAAATTTAAGGAAAATATCATACATATTATAGAAGACTCTGTATATGCAATGAATACAATACATTTTGAAATGCAAGTTATTTTTCAAGTAATAGCTTCAGGAAGTAATTCTAAATTACAATGTACAATGACACATAAAGAGATATCTTTAATACACTTTTTAGACTATATTCCAAGATATCGCAAAAACCAAATTATTTTACTCTTGAAAATAAAACAGTTACATTTAAGTTCATTCTTTTACAAAATAATTCTCTCCTGGTGCCATAGAAATATGAAATGCATTTTAAAAGGATGGGGCCAGATATTTCTCTTTAAATTTCTTTTTGAATGACCTCTAAATCTAATTATATAAGGTATAGACCAATAAATAAAAACAAAAGAAAAAAAGAAAAAAAATTCCTTTCCATCTGTCTCTCTCATATATCTGGTCATCTGTGAGCAAGTAACTGACAGGTTTGATCTGGGTGATCATTTCAAGAATATTTATACAGCAAGAAATGTGGAGCAAAGAATTAATGCTTCTCTCCAGAGCAAAGGGCAGTTTTGTAACAGCCTTAGGTATATAAATAGTGTCTCCCTCTGAAGCAAAGGGCAGATGTGCTTATTTTTCAGTCTTATAAAGATAATTACTCCCTCTGGAGGAAAAGTTGGGAATGCTTATATACCATCATAAAAGATTTGGGTTGCTATATTCGGGTGTCTTGGAGCACAGTGTTCTGAAGATGCACGAGTTAAATGGTTCTCTCCGTGCTGCTGTGTGAAAAGTGGAGCTTGCAAGCTTATACAGGAGAATTCAAATACTCATGCTGCCACTACTGATGCTAGAGATGAAGTCATTTGTTTCCAGTCCAGGAGTCTTACATCTTCTGCCGGCATCCATAAAAATATGACAGGTTAATTTGGAAATAAGGTAAAATCTGAGACCCTTCACAATTCTTGACAGTTTAATTTCTATCTTGTATTGAGGGGTTTTGTTTATTTTTTGAAGCATTGTTTTACATTACAATGCTTTCTTCAGCCCATTAGTAGTGCACAAGTTACAGAAATGTGGCCTTAGATTCTGTCACCTAAGATGCTAGTGATAGCAGGAACAGCTACCTTGCTCTAGAAATGAGGATGCTGAAAGAGTAAAATTTAATCTATACAACTTTGTTAACATGAGGAAAATTTACCACTTTGTTTGTCCAGTATTCTTTTAGTGATGCTACAGGAGTGAGTATTTGATTCCAGGTCAAATTCAACTAAGATCAAGGTTTTGCTTATATTTTGATTGGTAAGAATCTGTTTATAAATAGTATATGTCAAGAACTTAGTAATATGTTCTTTATTGTCTTTCTTTTTTTGTGGGGTGGTGAGTAGTGTTTCACTAAATTTCCCAGGCTGCCCTTAAAATCTGATTCTCTTGCTTCAGCCTCCTGAGTGCTGGGATTACAGGTTTATACCACCATGCATGGCTCTATCATTTCTTGATTTTTTTCAAAAAACCAAACTGTTATAGTACATATTAATCTCTATCTTATTGACATCTACTATGATAATACATTTTGCAAAGTGAAATCATTTAAATAATACACTCTTCAATACTTTTAACAATTGGAGAATATAGAACTTTTCCAGATTAAAATATTAAATATACTTATCTAATTTCAATCTCTTTTGTAAAATTGCCATAAAGAGAATACTCTTTAAAAAGAGAATGCAAGAGGCTAGTGATGACAGAAGAATAGGTCATAGTCATTAAATTCTGGAAAGAAAAATGGAAGCTGATGTGCTAATTTATTTAGTAGGCCAGACCAAGATAAACCTTAAACTAGAGCTCATGAAAAATGAAAAACACCTCAAAGTGACCAGAGACCCTTCAAAAGTCTAAGTACATAACTGTTTTAGTTTAGTTCTGGAGAACCTGAGTAGTACTTCCAGTACTATAGATAAATTAGAATTTAAATAAATACAAGTTACTGAAAAAAGGATTCACAAGGAGTTAGCTATACAGATCTTTTTCCCATACGAGATGCTGGCAGCTGTCCATGGCTGGGATTCCAGGCTCTGTAGAGGACATGACTGGGCATTACCTTCTATGAATCTGCATCTCTGCCCCTTTAGCTTCCAGAAAGGTAGCAGCCGGTCTTTATCTTTTCAGACACTAATATCTGCAGAGAAGTAAGAGGAAATATCACAATGAGATCAGTAGAGATCTCTAAGTTTAACAGAAAACTGTGTGCTTTGGAAAACTCATTAACCAAGGATAATAGAAACTCAAAAATAATAAAAAGTTGAAAAAATTTAAATGTAAAGTTGAGGAAATATTGCAGAAAAAGACCATCAAAAATAACATAAACAAAGTCTAGAGAAATTTAAGAACATATTAGACTTGTCCAGGTGTCTAACAACTGAATAAGAAAATTTCCAGAAAGAAAGAAAAGATAAATGGAGGGAAGGAAATCAAAATACTGAAAGAGACATTCAATTCAGGTTTGACATGCATTTCAAGAAAGTCATATTGTGAGCTGCCATCAGCAGAGGTCCCAGGATTTTTGTCATTAAGCTGCAAATATTTAATATTAACAGTGCACCAATAAGTTTATGGTCTTCCATTTTCCAATGGATGGAAAAGCTGGAGATAATTTTTTAATTCTAGAGAGGGGTTCTGTTTTGATTTTCTCTGAAAGCTTGTTATGCATCACACTGAACTAAAAAGCAAACTATGAAGTGGTGTTTATGATGCCTGAATTTAGAAGCGTTGTATGTTCATCCTCTTGTCTGCATAATGTGTGAAAGATGCTCTTTCTGTGATGAGGCTTATCCCTCAAGGCAGAAGACAGCTCTATCACACTGACCATTAACTTTTGCAAAGGGGATTTTATAATATTCAGGGAAGTGGAAGTCAGCTTCAGACCCAGACACTGACTGCTTTATCTTTTTTTACATGTAATAATTTATCCTTCCTTTTCAAGCTTAAATTTCTTATTACTACTTAATATTTTCAGAACTAAACAATCTATTTCGAGAATATAACATTGGACATAAAAATACAAGGAAAAGCAGAAGAATGCTTAACATCAAGTTACTAGTTGCCCCTGGGAGTCTAAGAGGGATGTACAGTAATACAATACCTTGAACTCAACTCACTGCAAGTTCATGTTTGAACACCAAAAATTTCGAGAAAAGAAAACATTTTTCCCATGAGAAATAATGGAAAACTAATTTTGGCTTCTGAGGCACAAAACTTGCACAAGGGCTGTATGTTGTCTGGGAGCGAGGGGCAGGTAGACTGAAGCGTCACCCTATCATGTCCTGGTGAAATGAAATTAGTGACCCACGGTCTGCCTGGACCGACTTTTCAAGTCCTATTTGTCATCGAACTATCAAGAAAAGTTGTAAACACTGAGCAGACTTTTTTCAAACTTTGCTGTTTGAATAGTGGAAAGTTTAGAGTTGGAGCCACTCAACAAATAAGGTATCGTTAATTAGACAGATGCACAGGTGCTTCTAAGACACCAACATTCTATTTAGCCTGGTTAGTACATTTTTATTAACCACTTAAGCAGCACTTACATATCTGTCTACCTTATGAACTGTTTGAGAATAAGAAAAAAATTAAAAACCATTATTCTCCTCTTTGATACAGTCAAGAAGTTAAATTAGACAATCCAAATATGTCACTTTTTTAGATATTACAATTATATGAAAAACACAATTATAAGAATGTTTATTGGCTTTTGTGATTACAAAGAGAAAAAAATTCAAGATCTAAGTTAATATTTATTTTTGCTGTTGTTTTGTTAGTGTTTGTATGCATTTATTAGTTAATTTTTTCACACTAAGTATGGAAATCGGAAGGTGGTAAATATTTTGAGGGAGAGAAAGAATAGTAAATATAACAGTTGGAAGTAATAATGGTTATAAGACAATTTTTCTAAATAATATTTGCTTTAAAAAGTGCTTGGGTCATATATTTTAGAGTGTTTTTATTCTACAAGATTATACTTTTTTTACAGTGATTGTTAAGAGTTTTTAATCTGTTCAATGAAAAATTGCTATAAACCAGTCACAGTTTGGTAAATAGATATAAACTTATTATTCTGACCTCTGCATAAGCATATATTTATCTAATTAAAAAAGGCAATGATTCACTGAGCAACTCAGAGCCCCATGTCTCTGTGTCTGATTAAAAACCCATGGTGGTTTTCAATAAGTTGACTCAAATGACATAATCTGTTCTAAATAACTAGAATTGGTAGTGTCATTTTTAAGTTAAAGTCAGAGAAAAACACTTTTAAAATTTACTATTTAATATATTAAAATAATGAGATACTTGGGGCTGGGGATTTACCTCAGCGGCACAACGCCTGCCTGGCAAGTGCAAGGTCATGAGTTTGATTCCCAGTACCAGAAAAAAATAAAAAAAAAATAAAAAAAAAATAATGAGATACCTGTCAAAAATATATTTACCTCCTTTATTATCTTGTAGGAGATATTGGATCATAGGAAAGATGCTTCTCTCTGACAAGTGACAAGTGTTTGCCATAGCCGAGGAGAAAAGATCTAGTTATTAAATCCTAAAGGAGAGAAAGAAAATTCTATTTTACACATTAACAATATCTCAACTCATAAATAACACTGGATACTCTCTCAGAAGGAATGATTTCTTTATGCCATTTACAAAGAACTATAAGATGTAAGAACTGATATTTAACTGAAGATATGAACAGGGGAAAACTGAAGGGGTGTTGAATGACTAGATCCCACGTAAAATGGAGAATTTGAGTTTGATCAAGAGAAAAAGGTATCTTAGAAACTAAAACCAGGAAATTTGAGTTCTACATTACCACAGAAGGAAATGAGGGGGAAACTATAAAGCCATTGCCCGTGGGAAAAATTCCAGAGAAAAGGGGACAGCAGGAGAAAGACGTCAGTCATTTCAGTTGCGAGTCATTCAGAGGATAATGCCTGGAAGAGGCCAGCAAACCTTTACATTGTCAAAGGCTATGTTTTTCTGTCTGCTTTCTGACATTCATGAAACTCACATTTAAATGGGACCTCATGGGGCTCAGGGATATAGCTCAGCGGAACAGTTCCTGCCTGGCAAGTGCAAGGTCCTAAGTCCATTCCTGGTACCAAAAAAATAAAATAAAATAAGTAAAATAAAATACAACAAAACAAAATAAAATAAAATAAGGGACTTCATTCACAAAAATATATACTAAATATTTGATATATAAATATACAATAATAAGCTATGATTCAACACAAACATAAAATCCTATGTAGCTTAAAATTAATAATCCATTAGTTATCAAATATAGAAAATAATCCCCAAGGCGTTGAATAGCATCCAGAATAAACTATTATAATTTCTAAATAGAAGACTTTGTTTGGAAGTTTGAATAATATTTTATGTCAGTTCCTGCATGTCATACTGGAAAATAGAAAATATGATTAAAATATACATCCGGATATCTAGAAATCCAAGTTTTTACCTAAGTAGAGATACTAATCTTTAGCAAAACAATTTGTTTGCACATGGTCTGCATGATTTCTCTTATATCAAACACAAGGACAGGATTCTAGGTGATGAGCATATCAATTATCATGACTTTCAGTCACAGCCCTTACTGCCATGGACATCAGTGGATGATGGCCTCTCTCATGCCCTACAAGATAGTGCCTACAAGAGTGGATGCTTGCTAACAGAAATTTCTCATACAAAAGGTCCACGAGCACAAAGACTGGAGACTCCCGGCAGTTACATAGCACACTGAATGGAGAAAAACAGTCACATATATACTATTTGACATTGTTACCCTTCCATCTTGACACTTGGTGTCCTCTTTTGGTCTTGACATGCAATAGAATTTGCCTGTGACCTTCTTTCTGGCTCACCACTTTACTCTCTCATTTCTTTATAGCCCATGAAAGTATACACATTTTCCTCTTCAATTGCAAAGCAATCCAGCCTCTTCTATGCTTATTAGTAACGAGAAGACCTAACCTACCCCATAAAGTTCTTTTAATGTACCAGGAAAATGCCTCTAGATTTGTATTAAAGAGTTATTTTTACAAAGAGTAAAACTCAATTTTCTCTATTTCTCAGTGAGTACAAGGATCTTACAAAAATGTCAGATCCAGTGTCTCATAAACATAAGTAAATAAAAATGACTGAAATTTTTAAATAAAAATTTGTTTCAAGTTAGGAGATGGATTTTGATATTCTCCCTGTTGCCTCAAATTGATTGAAAGCTAAATAGTATTTTTTTAAAAAAATTGGGAAATAATAAAGCCAAAAAGAAATCAAAGAATAGAAGTTTCTGAGGAATAAAAATAGTCTTACTACCTCTTCTTGGCAAAGAGGAATGAATAGAGGCATCCATAGATAAAGACATGTTCAAAGCATGGCTGTGGAAATGAGAGCTCCTTAGGGAAGCTACCCATTCAGGGAAAGGATGTGCAATATGATTACTGCTACACTATTAGCTATATGATTACTGCTACACTATTAGCTGTAGTAATGGTTGCTGTGATCTTTGTATTTTGTAAGAAAGCAAAAGCTTTTTTATAGGCTTTCACTTTATCTACCATTGACAAATATCTAGGTTTTCTTTGACTCGTACTATTTAGTAATACACTAGAAAAAATACTTTTGAGGAAAGGCAAATAACTGTTTTTGATACTCTCTCCCAATATTCTAAAAACCTTCAATGTCCCAAAAATGAGAATCATGGATTTTTGAGATTGGGTGAATAAGTTCTACTATAGTGTAAATTTATGCCAGAGAAGCCTGAGTTGAATAACAAAGTCCATTTTGAGCTGTAAAAAGCAATAAGAAATTTTTCCTTGAAGATTTGGCAAATATCTACTAAAAGTCCAAGAACAAATTTCCTATGAAAAGCTCTGCAAACTCAAAATAATTTGAGCAAGCCCTGGTAAGGGAAACCAATGTGTTCATGAAATGTTCTCAAAGCTTTTAAAAGATTCAGTGAAATATGTATACCCTTTCTTAAAGCATCCACCAAGAGATATGTTTTATGTAAAATTGTCAAATAATACACTTAATTTTGAATAAAAAAAGAGAATGAATGTTTTAAAATTGAGGAAACTGTTCATTTAAAATGTTCCTTTTGGAAATAGATTTTTCAAGATGTTTGTCACTGACCAAACTTTTATAGGATTTTTGTCCTTCAGAGAGTTAACTGAGAACTTTATTAAAATGTACAACTATAGCAAAAAATTGGAAGCATGTTGAACAAAATGATATCATTTCAATTAAACAGGGGCAAACACTGAGGCTCCCAGTTGAGATCTGTGCAGATCCTAATTAAAATGTAACCAAAGAGAGGAGAATTCTATTTTTAGAAAAGTTCATTTCATATTCTAAAATGAGATTTTATTCATTAATAAAACATATTGCTAATAAAAAAAAAATCGTTAGTAGGTAACTGAATTTTTTTGCATCAACACCAACTCCCCCTTGCCCTGGCTCTGTAATGAGCCTCAGTGGGGAGCCCAAAATCATGTTCACAGTTGGTCTGTGCTGTGGACTGCCCGTGGTTTTCACTCCACAGGAACCAGTCGGAACAGATCATGTCTAATTCTTCCTTCAGGGGCTAGACTGCAGATTCTTGCCTAAGAAACCAGAGAATTTTAAGTGTGAAAATGCAATGAAAACACACCATCATAATAAAACTTTTGAAAGGTAAAAATAAGAACATCTTAAAAGCAGGTGAGAATCCATGTCAATGTTTATTTTAGTAACTCTGGCAATGGACTCTCTGGTTTTGTTTGTCCGCTTCTATTTTGCTTCTATTCCTAGGTGAAGTTTCCCTGAAAATAGTATTCTATGATGGCATTTACTGTCTTCCAGAATTTTAAAGACATGATTCAACCTCACTGCCCTTGCTTTGTGTCTTTTGAGAAGTTAGCTCCTCGTTGTATCTCTTTTGGAGTTTAGAGCATGATTTTTAATCTGTGGATGGATAGTCTAATTCTGGCAACACTGCTATCCTCATTAGATCAATCAGAACTGGTTCAAATCCTGAAAAGAACAGGATTTTACCCTCACACATTGTCCAGCATTTAACTTAGTATATCTTCTTTTATGTTATAAAATAGAGAAATTTATGTTTTTCTAAAATTTATTTTTGGGGCTGGGGATATAGTTCAGCAGCACAAGTACCTGCCTAGCAAGCACAAGGTCCTGAGTTTGATTCCCAGTACAAAAAAAAAAAGGAAAATTTATTTTTCTCTTTGATCTAGTAAGTCTCTATTTTCTACATTTGAGCAGAATATTTGTTATTCCTTCTGAAGACATTACTGTTCGCTTGCTTGTTTGTTTTTACTAACTGGGGTATATGTCAATAGAAATATTTTTAGTTACTTGAGACAGAAAAACACGTAATTTTTTGCATCTCATTCCAAGAACAGCACAAACTCTTTTTAAAGCTAAGGTAGGTTTTCATGACATGCTTGAAGGGAACCTAGGGTACACTCTTTTTCATGTGAAGAGATAATCTGCTTTCTGCTTTTAGGAGAAAGAAGTTTCCACATTTTTAGGGTTTACATGGAAACTCCAATAATATTTGCAAAAGAACTTAATAACTATGTAAAAAAGCCTAATAACATTCTCAGGAAAAGTCTGGCTTTGGGAAATTATTTTTGTTTCCTATTATAATAGGAAAAATACGTCTTACTGGCCTGGAAGGTCATAATAATTAAGAGCAAGTTTTCTTATTTCCTTATGTTCTGGAATCTGTGGCAACACATTCCAGGTATTGTGGAAGGCACTCTGACTCCTGGGGAGGGACCTCCAAACTGGTGCTGTAGGCTTGGTCCTTGCCCTGGTTAGGCGAGGCTCCATCTCATTAAATATCAACCTCTCTTGCCCAGTGCCACAAAGTCATGAATTTTTATTTTTACTTTATAGAATACTACCTTTTTAAAAATTGAAGACAGAGCTGGCCTGGAAAAAAACTGAATATATTTAAAGTCTACAATTTGATAATGTGAACTTTTTAGATACATAGATATATCACCACAAATACATCCATCAGTATCAAAAGATGTCTCATGACATGGCCTAGTCCTTCCCTGATACTCTTAACTCTATCTCACATGCTTCCATATTTTGAACACAGAAAACACAGTTATAACAATTGTCCCAATATCCTTGTCTACAAGTTTAAACATCTTGTAATGTAATTCTGGCTCATATTCAATTGATGTATTTATATCCTCACTGTGGGTGGTATTTTTCTGTTTCATTGCATGCCTGATAATTTATTATATTTTGTTAAGTGTCAGACACAAATGAGCTTTATTTGCCTTGTTGGGTACTAATGTTTTGTATACCTATAAATATTATGAGCATTCATCTGGAATACAATTAAATTACCAGTACTCAGTTGAAGAAAAGTTGGTCTAACTCAAAGCATTCACCGCTGCTGAGGCAGGAAAGATCCCCTATGTAATCAGCCCAGGAACCCATAGAGTATTGTGTTGTTCTGTTTGTCATGTGGGAAGAGGTACTACTATTCTATGTGCTGGGTGAATACTGGAAACTGTCCGCTTTAGTATTTGGGGATGGATTTTTCCTTGGGCAAATTAATTTCCTCACATCCATACCCCGAATGATACTCCGCTGAACACTTGAAGACAAGACTGTATTCTCCAGAGTTCTCCGTGTAGCGCCTTCTTCCCAGCCATGCTGTTCTGTGAGCTCCAGCTGTCTCGTTCTCCCGGGACTCTTAACTCCATCTCCACGCAGAAAGGCCACCCGGTTCTGGCTGGATTCTCCCTGCCTGCTTGGTAACCTGAAGAAACCTCCCGGGTGGGAGTCTGGGCAACCATGGCGCTCACATGGTTTGTCTTCTGTCTCACAGAGATTATAATAGAGTAGTACTTAGATCTTCTGTTGGTTCAGGTGTTGAGGTTATGCATTTTCACCGCAATTTTAGAAATTTCTTGGAGGTAAGAGCAAAGAGAAGCGTGTATTTTACCAGCAGGTTCAGGTGTTAGGCATACACATAATTCATTTAAGGAGTGAATTCAGATGTCAAGATAATGTATAAAAAAAACATGGCTGGTAAAAAGACACAAGTCAAGAATTGTTAATATGAATATATATACACAAGATAGCTAAGATGTACAAGTAATTTCTATTATGGTATTGAAAGGAACAGTTAATGTTAATTGTTTCATTAACCTTACAGTCCTATATTTGTTTATCTGAGTAACCTACTTGAAGATAACAATACGTGATACAACAACCATTGTCAATTTCCTATCACCTTTTCTGAAATTCTGTATTGCTTTTGTTGTTTTTATGTTGTTTTATTTATGTCTGTGTGTCTGTGAATATGTTTTGGGTATTTTATCTTTAAAATAAAAAACAAAGTATTAAAAAAGAATTGTTAAGGTATTAGAGAAAATAAAATTTTAAAGAGCAAAAATAACACAGTAATAATAAAACCTAAAGCAAGAACATTTGCTAGGCATATGTAGTTATTTTTAAAATAAAATAATAATTATGAGGAAACTGGGACAAAAATAACAGGGATATTGCCAACTTGTATATGTGTTGTTAGTGGTGGCATTTCCTTACAGAACACAAAGATTGACATGCCTTTGAATTAGTGTAAATGTGCTCACAAGGAAAAAAGATATGCTGTGGAGAAATTTTATTTGGATTGACTCAGATGAAAAGGAATTGAGTTCAAAATGCAGAGATAGCCCTCTCTATTCAGAAAAGCCTTGAATTGGATTTTGCTCATCATATGAGCAAAAGGTGTAGCCTTAGGACTGGTGTAGCTTCCCAGAGGAAGTCTACTTTTATAACGAAAGAGTTTAAGAGAAGAGAAAACAAGAGATAAAAGGAGAGATGAGAAGAGAGATTTCTATCTTGGGAGGGGAAGAATGTCCTGCATAATGAAGAAGAGGGAACTTCTAGGGGGAGAAAAAGGGAGGAAAATTAAATATGTCTTAGGAGAATTCATAAAAAATGGTTTAAATTGCAATTTGAGTAATGACAACTTAAAATAGTAATACATAAATAATCATTAAGCAAATAAAATTCACTCGCAGTAGACTGTATCTATGGCAGCCACAGTAGAGCAAAGTGAAGAATGAATAATCAATAAAGGATGAAGGATCCAATGTGGGTCACTTATTCAAGAATTTAATAGCAATTGAAAGATTAAAAAGTAATAATTCAACAGAAAAACAATGTTGTACAATTTTGGGGTCTGGTTGCTTTCACTTTTGAAGGACAAACACACACACATACACACACACACACACACACACACACACATATATATATATGATGTATTTATGAGTGAAGGATCTTTTAGGAGAGAGCTATAAGATTACCTAAGTCTGAATGTGATGAGATAATAAGAGAAATTAAATGCAAGAAAGTAAATTTAATAAATAGTACGGCAATATTCAAAAAAGAACATGGTCACAACATAAGGTGACAGCATTGAAGAATTTATGGAAATTCATGTGTTCTTTGGTCTTTAGTTAATTGGTTTAGGTGAGTACTCATGAGGAACGCTGTTTGTTGGATTTTCGATGGTGTCCCAAGTTTGGTGTGAATGACCGTCTAACCACTTCCTAGGTCTGCTATACGTATCCACATCGTTACATGATGAAGTAAATATTTCCCCCCTCCTAAGTACATTTAGAAAGTTCCCACTTTTCACTCCTGCTGTCTTGTTTCTTATCCATGCCCTCATTTTCCCTCACTTTAGTGACCATCCGAACCTCCCAGTGAGCCTGACGTCCTCGTCCTCCTCTTTCACACTTTGGTAGGCGATCTCTAAACCCAGTGTCACAGCGTATCACACCTCTGCTCAAACTTCCAAAGATTTTCGCACTCCGCTGTGAGTCTGAGCTCACGTTTATGACTGTCATTGTACTGAGATAGATCCCTAATCTTGTTTATTTTTATTTTTAAAAAGTTTGATACAGTTGTCAGCTTGCTTAGTTGTCCAGGTTGAATTCAAACTTAGTGCTGTCCTGCCTCAGTCTCTCAGAATGCTGAGATTACAGGCACCTGCACACCCAGCTGTCGCAACAGCTGTCAAAATGATCTCCAAGTGCCCGCCCTCACTAGCCGTCACTCGTCTGACCTGGTCTCTTGGTTATGTCTTTCTCACTCAGCCCTGATGTTGCCTGTTCCTCCTCCCCTCTCACGCATTCTGCCTTGGACAGTACGCACTGGCTCTTCCTACAGTCTACAAGATCCTTTTTCTCCAGGTTTCTATGTGACTACATTTCTCACCTCCTGTAGATCTTATGGACCTCATCCATCCTCAGGTCTTGGTCCCAGTATCACTCTGTGGGACCTAATCCTACTTCCCTTGATAATTGCAATTGGTCACCAGACTCTCACGTTCTCTATCACCTCCACTCTGCTTTACTTCCAGTTATTTATTTCTGTCATTCAGTTGAAAAGCGTTAATGACCTTCAATACTGCCACGGCATTTACTCATTTCCTGCCCCTACCAGTCTGCTAACCCTAAGCAGAGAGGAACTTTTGCCTGGGTTGTTTTCCTGATAAACTACATTCCCAGAAAGGTACCTACTCTGGCATGTGTTCACTAACACCAATCAACAGAAATGGATATTAAGGTCTTAAACTAGGTACTGCCCAAGCCAGTACTGCTGTTAATACTTCTTTCAGCTCAGCTTAGGGAAGAAGGTGGCTCCACAAGAGGTTGACAGTGTTCCTGCCAGCCTTACTGTGTACACTCGGCTTGGGCTTCAGTTACACTTAAGTCAGCTTTCTCCACTTTGTCACAGACGTCCACGCCTCCTCAATATGGTTTCCAAACTTTGATGTTGCTTTCCCTTCCCTTTGTTTGGAAATATGTAAAATTATTCCAGGAAACTTTTAGTTAAATCTGGCCTCCTTGACTCCTAATCTATATTCTGGCTTTACCATTAAATTTTTAAGAAGGAATTGCAGCATCCAAAGTCAGAATATTTGTGAATTTAGGTTTGGATTATTTTTTTGCTCACCATTTAAAAACCAAGGGATTAAAAATGATATAAAGTAATCAATATTACAGAGCTGTTCTATTTCTTATGGAAGACATATATGTGTGTATGTATAAATGTATATACACACGTATACATAACATGTAATATAAACAATAATGTATACTTTATATGTATATATTAGTCTTAGTCCTGCCAGAAATATTCCTGTAACCTCAGATAAATCATAAAACTCTCTCTATATTGGTTTCCTCATCTGTCAAAACAATGGACAAAGGAACAAAGAAAGCTGGATTGGATAAATTTGAATTTTTTTTATTTTATTTTTTGTTTTTTTTCTGGTACTGGGAATCAAACTCACAACCTCGCACTTGCCAGGCAGGCGCTGTGCCGCTGAGCTAAAGCCCCAACCCCTGAATTTCCTTTCATTGGCTTTGATAATCTGTTAAAAATTATAAAAATTTATCATCTGGATTTTCCCAATGTTCTAAGTGATAAAAATGTCAATCCTATTGTTCTCTGTTGGAGCGCTTCTAGTAATTGTATATATGTTATTATATTTAATGATTTGTTGCTATCTTACTTGATAGCTACTTCCTGGGTCAGAGACCTCAATGTAATTTATGCTGGTGAACACTGGAATTTCTTTATGGCACTGAATAAGTGATAGTGCAACAACACAGTTGAGATTATTTGCCTAAGAGACAAGTTATTGCATTAATTTGCATTTTGCTTTCTAAAATTCAGATAAATGTAACTATTTATGGAAAGAACAAATGTTGTATGCTGGCTCTATAATCTGCCTTCATGTGTAAACCTGAAGTGTTTATCTTTTATGGTATGTTTCTGCTGAGCTCTCTTCAGAAGCATTGTAGCTTAATTAATGTGGCACATATGAAGGCAATGTTTATTTAATTTAACTTTCTATGCTTTCCTGAGAGTTTTAACAGAACTAACAAAAAGAGCTAACATAAAGCTATGTTCTAAAATTGTGACAAACTATGAAGAAAATTAGTTATTAATTATAATTCATGTTCACAACAAATTTATTTTTGAATGAAAGAAATTTTCCATGAAAATGTAAACCAGAATCAAGGCAAAATAAAATCTTTCCAGTATTGAAATTTGGCATTTTTTAGTAAATTAAATAATTGTTAAAATTTCTGAAATCTTTGGCTAGGAAATATATGGTGAAAAACAGTCGAAAATCATATTTCTAACTAAAAAGACCAAAAAGCTTAATTTTTAATTCTGTCCCTTCCAAAATCTTTAATTCATCCCTCAGTTAGAGAGCAAACTAATGTTTCTCTTTTTTGAATCATACATTGTTTTGAAAGGAAATGAGCACTTTTAGTCTGGATGCAATTCCCAGGTATCCTGGCAGATACTAGCAGTCTGACTCTGTCCAACACACTTAGCCATCTGCATTCACCGCTTCTTCACTCATAAGATGTTAATAATACTCAGTGGGATTGCTGGATTCACTAACTAGCATCTGATGCTGAAGGCAGCTATGCTTAAAACTGGACATAATGTACCTACTTAATACTGATTCATATCAATGCTGATTTCCTCTAAAAGGTTCCAGAAATCTTTTATTTTTCTTGTTTCTATTTCTGTGTGGCTGTTCCATTTATTATTTTAAAAGTTAAAACTATTTTATGGCAGGTCAAGTGATCATGTTGAAAAGAAAGAAAACTGAGAGTGGTAGTGCATGTCTGTAATTTCAGCACTGGGGAGGCTGAGGCAGGAGGAGCCTTACAAGTTTGAGGTTAAACTGGACTACATACTGAGCTCAAGCCCAGTCTGAACTACATAGTGAGAGCTCATCTTAATAAAACAAGAAAGAAAGGAAGAAAGAAGAAAGAAGAAAGAAGAAAGAAGAAAGAAAGAAAGAAAGAAAGAAAGAAAGAAAGGAAGGAAGAAAGAAAAAAGAAAGAAAAAGAAAGAAAGAAAGAAAGAAAGAAAGAAAGAAAGAAAGAAAGAAAAAAGAAAGAAAGAAAGAAAGAAAGAAAAAAGAAAGAAAGAAAAACAAAGAAAGAATGAAAGAGTTGATTGTTTCTCTGATTTTGATATGGATAGAATACCGAATGAGGAAAGTTGTAATTCTAGTTTTTTTAGACTGTGAATATTGACAATTACTGTTGTTTTTACCTTAGTATTTTTATTTAAAGTAACTTCAAGTTTTAGTACTGAGCATGCCATGGGGTACTCAGAAAAGGAAAGGTATTGAATGATTGAGATATGCAGAAGTTGATAAGCTAGTACAAAATTAATAGTGTTGTCATAACAAAAACCATACACGGGATCAATCAACCATCACGGCTCAATCATTGAAAGCCTCATAAAAAGAAAAGAATTTGAGATAAATGTTTTAAAAGGGAAGGTAGTAGTGTGTGATAGAAGATAATGACAAAGTCCTTCATAAGTTTTCATTGTGACTATACTTGGGAAGGTCCTGAGTTGAGGAGGAAAGTTTCCATGTCTCAGAAAACAGATTCGGTGCTGGACTGTTATACATAAACTAAACCCCAGTATGACTTGGGGAAGACAGGAAAATTTCAGTAGTGTCATTTTCTCATACGTATTTTGGAAAAGATGAGTTTTCTTCATTGGTTTTAACTCATCCCTGAATCATAGTCTTTTGCTTAAAAATGTTTCATTTCCTTTCAATTTCACTGACTTGACATTTCTCACAGTTAACGTTATCTCTAGATGAATACCAATTGCTGGCTCACAGAAGAATGTGACAGTTCCCCTAGACAAAACAGATTTTTCTGTGGATATGATTAACACTGAATGATTCACTGGTATTAAAAGTCGTGCATGTTAATTAGTATCTGCTCCCCAGAACAAACACAATTATTTTACCTTCTCTTCCCCTTCATAAAAACGTAGCACAACATGTCCGTTTGCTCTCTGACTCCACTCCGTCAACAGCTGATATTCAGGATAAAGTGTCACAACTGGCATTGTGCTTTCATGTATTTTAAAGCAGAACATTTCATTAACTCTATCACTATTGCATAAAGTGTTCTTTTATTGTTCAGTAGACAGTGGAAATAAAAGTAATTCATGAGACCCAAAAATGAAGATTGTATATATCCTGACTTCAATGAGTGTGTGGTATTGTACAATAAAGTACTTATAAACTGATAACCTCTGTTATAACAAAAGATAATAGCTATAAAGAAAATATTATGGGGGCAGAGAAATGAAATCCTCTGTCCTCAGCATTTCAGTATTCCTAGGCACTTTGGTAAGCAATGTGGGACTTCAAGTTATCCAGACAGCCCAGCATTGGGCCAGCAAAGCAATTGTTTACTCACAATGTAGGGTACCAGCTAATCAGCCAGTACAAGCTTATCATTCTAATAAGTATCATTTTCAAATATGTATATTTTTAAAAAATTAGTAAGAATTATGAGTTGTTGGGATCATAGTCATGTTGCTCTTTTGTTAAAAACTGATGGTGTAATTCTTACAAATTTTCACCCATTGTAATGTCAGGCAGCTAACATAGTGGAAAAGATGAGTGTCCTGGTTAGAGCAATGTGTTTCTTCTGAGGCATGAGTCTCGTCAATCCAGAGTACAGTGGATAGGGAATGAATCTCTGGTTTAAAAAAATTATTGCATGAATTTCCACACTAGAAGAAGTATGGAGCATTTCACCAACAAGAAAAATCGTATAGGTGCAATTTGAAGGTGGAAAGCTATAAAATACTGTCACTTTGACAGAGGCAGTTTTGCTTTGTGTTGAAACCAAATCTCAACCACTAGCTCTCACTTGCTCCCACCTTCCAACGTTACAAGGTGGATGATTGAAATCCACTCACAAATACATTGAAGGGCAGTGGCTTTCTCAGTGGCTTTTTCAATTCTTTTTAAAATCAACTGTTTTATATTCCAGTGTTTTAATTTATAGTTTTGAAATGCTACTGGTTTTAACAATTCACTAAGCCAAATTTCTAGAGTTCTTTGTTTTTTTTT
>NW_004955431.1:8092417-8096971 GCF_000276665.1 Chinchilla lanigera | reverse complement strand
ACCGGGAACCGAACTCACAACCTTGCGCTTGCCAGGCAGGCGCTTTTGCCACTGAGCTAAATCCCCAGCCCCTCTAGAGTTCTTTGAATAACCTAATACTCAAAGGATATTCACATAGTAGTAAAATTTGAATCTATCATTTATTGCTTAAGTCATTAATATTAAATGCATAATCAAAACAGATATCTGAAATTAATGTTCTGTATCTTATAACTGTGTACTTTCTGAAAATAATGAGTTTACTTAACCAGATAGAAAAAAAATCCCAAAGTACAATTTCTCCTCCAATTAGAACAACAATCTACCAGATGCTTGCAAAGGCGCTTTATTTTTTCCTTGCTAAATCACGTTATTAATTTGGTGGTCTACTTAAATTTTGTATTCTGCTTGGTCCGACACTATGTCCTGAGCACAAAAAGTTTTTGTTTTATATTCCTGATTCATGTTTCCATTCCTCTCTTATGAATTTTATAAAAATATGTGGCCAATCATGCTAATTATGAGGTTTTGCCAATGTATTAAAGCTGAAATGTGTGGCTTCAGAAATGAATACAACATAAATATTTGTAGCTTCTTCATTTTTATAATTTAAGTAGTGTATTATGTTTAAAATATACAAGCGTTGTTTATAATTATTATTATTTCTAAGAATTTATATTTCCTAGATACTGCTGTTAGTTCTGATAGCTTGAGGATATAGGACTGTACAGTTTCTATTACACCATCTGAAAGGTAAAGAGACAAACTCTTGAATGGTTCACGCTTTCATAATAGAGCTGTAATTGACAGCCCAGTCCCCAAACACGTGTGCTTAATTATCCACCAAAGCCTAAAGAATAAGTGGGTGGTACAATCCATGATTTTCATGACTTATTAAAAAATGGAGATACTGATTACATAAAGATCTCAGGCTGCATTATGAGTATTATAAAACTGATGAAGACTTCCATGAATCTATTATTTTATTGCTAAGTTCCCTTGTGGGTGCTTTTAGGACTGCTGTGTTTGTCTTCAATATATCTGTAGATAAGCAACAGCAGAAAGAGGAGTTCACAAAATCAACAATGTCATTAATTTTAGAAAAATTTTTAAATCTATTTACCATTTAATAGCTACCAAATTAATTAGAGTCACTAAAAGAGATTACCGTTGTTGCTTAAAAGTCATAGCACCAATGAATGAAATATTCAACAATAAGAAATCCTTTAAAGAAAACAGCAATAATATAAAAAATCAAGTGATTTGGAAATTTTAGAATTATTGATTGATGACTTGCATTATAAATTTTATCACTTGGTAAGTAGATTTATATAAATTATACTTTAGATAATGGAAAGTAATATGTATTCTGTTTTAATTTATATGTTGGCCTTAAGTTAGTCTAAGACTCCTATTATCTATTAAATAATTTTTATATCACCCTGTTATGAAGGCTAAAAATGATCTTACTTGCTAGTGAGTTATTACCGTATATGTTAGCAGTGGTCAATTTTAAATGCCCCTCAATTTAATGCTATTTACTTTATTGATTTTAATCAGTATTTTTAAATTTATACATATGCTTTTTCTATCTCTCTCTGGATATACATACTACATGTGTGTGCATAGATGTAAAATTACTGTTGCTTCTTACATCTGACCGAGTTCTGGGTTCAACTTTTTTCCTGAAGTGTATATACTTACAAATGGCTTCATGGAATTATTACATATACTTTGATTTATGTTAAATATCTAATTTATTCATCAAAATTACCTCTGTTTCACTGGCATTTGGTGACAGTTTCATTAGTTTGTACCACAGCATTGAAAATAATATTTCACAGTTCTCTGGACTCTTCTGTTGTTATTTAGAAGACAGACATTAGAATATTATTGTTTTGTAGGTTAAACTTTTATTTCCTTCCAGATGCTCTTACAGTCCCTCTTCCCCTTCTCCTCCCCCTCTCCTCTTTCTCTTTCTCCTTCCTCTTCTGACTTTAATATTCTACAGTTTTATTACAAGCGATTAATTATGAGATTTAAAAATTTTGCTCACGAGATGGAAGGCTTTCATTTTGTTTTATTTTCAGTACTGGAAATTAGACTCACAGTTTTATACTGAGTCACATTCTCAGAATTTTAATTTTTTTAAATTATTAGACAGGTTCTCACAAAGTTGCCCAAACTCAGTTCAAAGTTGTGATCCTTTTGCCTCAGCCTCCCCACGTATTGGCACTACAGGCATGTGCCACCATACCCTGCTGAAAACATGGAGAGCTTTTCAATTTTAGATCCCTGTCTTTCTCCAGTTCTGGAAATATTTTCAAATGTTGCTTCTTTTCCATTATTTTTACTCTTTTTTCCTTTGAAAACCCTTTTATAATGTAAGTTGCACATTGTCATTTTATCATTGATATTTGTTCCTCATTACCTTACTACTTTTTATTGAATTTTAGGTAATTTTCCAAGGAGTTTTCCCAAGAGTCCCAAATAAATTTTAAAAAACATTTTGTAAATAGTGAATGTATCATGTGTTTTTATATGAGTTATTTTCCCCTATCTTTATTACTTGCTCAGACCAATTCCTTATATTTCTCCAATCATTTTAAATGCAATTATTTTAAATCTTCCTTGAAATCTTAAGCCTTTGGGAAATAAATATTTCTATTAATGAATTGTTCCTTGTTTACAATGGATTTTCTTCTCTGACTTTTACTTGTTCTGTGTTTTAATGCTCTCACTTCCTGCCTATACAAGTGCTTTCTGCCCCAGGGCCATTCTTGTACACCTTAAAATATTTTCCTTTTTTCCTTTCTGTTCCTATTTTTCTTTTGGTTCTGTGAGCTGCTCCAGCACTTAACCAACTTATGCTCATTTTTCATTTTGGATTTTTTTCTACATTCTGTAGTCAGTGTAAAATCTGTTCTGGAATTTACTTTTAGATCACATGCTAAGTTATGTTTTCCACAGAAGAAAAACAACTGTCACCAAGAGTTAGAATGAGGCAAATGTACGCTACGTCACTGAAAAGAAGGTAGTATTTGTCAGTCTTCTCTCCAGGGCTGCAGCCTTTAAAATTCTGGCTCTGACATCCTTCTTTAATGTCCCCTCTTCACTGTGGCCTGATGATGCTCCAAGTCCACATTTGCTCACAGTTCTTACTTCCACTGCTGTGCGCCATTTTCCTTTTTATTTCTAGACCAGGCTGATTTCCCGTCTTCTATGTACACTTGGATAATGACTGAAAAGTGGATATTTATTTTTTCTAGAATCTTTTAAGGTTTCTGTGGGTGAGACTTTGGGCCAGTTTCCTCTACCACTTTTCCAGAAATTGGCAAATTCTTTATACATTGTTATGTTAAAACAGATTTTCTTTTATACTTGGGAGGAAGCCATCCCTAATCACTGAAGAATCTGCAACATGGTCTATTTCTGCACATGAACATGAAATTCTTTACATAAAAGTATGAAAGAGAAAACAGTAACATACATGCTTCGGGGGTGTTCAGCTGCTTTGGGGGACCGCTGGGAAAGACAGAGTTAAGTACTATAATTAGTGAAGAAAGACACACTGGTCAACAAAGTGACTGGAAACCTGCAGTAAGAAAGCTAGCTTTGTCTTGAAAATTCTGTAACATGCAGCAAGGGCTTCGTGCAAATTACAAAGAGTATGCGAGAATCTCAAAAAAGTAATATAATGTGAAAGCCATTGAATGTAAGGTGTATTCATCAACAGAACAAACTAACTCTAATACACACTTGTAGGACAATGATGAAATAAGAATTAAATCATGGATTTTCAAACTGCGACCCAAGAGTCAAATGTTATATGTTGCCTATTTTTTTTTTTTTGATGGTCAGTGAGCTAAGAGTGGATTTTAAAGGATTATGAATGAAAAAGATGCCCCCCCGACACTCTCCAAAGATCATATGTGGTCAACAAAGCTTTCAGTTAGTTTCTAGAAAAGAATCTTCTAATAATCTTTTTTTTGTTTGTTTGTTTTTTTGTTTTTTTGTTTTTCTCCGGTACCAGGAACCGAACTCACGACCTTGCACTTGCCAGGCAGGTGATTTTGCCGCTGAGCTAAGTCCCCAGCCCCTGTTCTAATAATCTGATTGAGAAAATCCGCACATCTGTGAGAGGTGATTTGTGGAAGAGGTTGTGCGACTAAAGAGAAATATCTCAACATTCACTATGAGCATCCTCACATATTTTCTAGTATTAATTTTGACTATTCCCTTTCACGCTACATTGTTCCTTACTCGAGACAAACTACTTTGTTCCAACTTCTGCCAAAATAAGCCTATTGTCTTCTTTAGAGGTACCTTCTGTAGATTAAGCACACACACAGAATGCTTTTGTTTGCAAACAATTTAATTTGCAAACAGTAGCATTTGACTTGTTTTCACTCGCAAACTCTGCATTGGGTGACAAACATAACCGTGGCCATCTTTTCCGAACACACACAAACATAGCTATCTTTTCCAAATTTGTTGTGTGAATTAAACTTATGAACCAAGGTGCCACTATTGCCACTACATATATGTATATAATACTGTAACTAAAAAGTCAAA
>NW_004955431.1:8091115-8092317 GCF_000276665.1 Chinchilla lanigera | reverse complement strand
CTTTTTGGTGCGTTACTGGACTAGGCAGGGTGACAAGCAAGCAATTAAATAATTGGTGCTGTTCATCTGCTTAATTTCTATGCCCTCTAGAACATGGTTTATCCTTTAAACTTAACAGTGACTATTACAAGAATATCAGAAATCACAGCTAGGAAGGCCACCACCTCAATGTGATATTTATTCTGGGCAACTAGTCAAGTGAGGAATTGTATTAGGCCATTTTAAGTTTCACCTTTTACCTTCTCTCTCCTTGATAACTTACAAAACCCTGAGTTTCTGGATTGTCTTCATTCACTTTCATTTTTTATTTCAAAACAACTCTTTGCCATGTTCACTTTCTCTTTCTGGTAGTTACCCAGCCAAAGAGCAAATAGTTAAAAATATACAGCTTTTGTACTTTATATATGAAGAGTACACCTACATATAACAAATAAACTTTAAGAATATTGGACATCTATATTTTAGAGCATATAAATAATCCTTGTGCTTTGAAGACTTAAATATACATGGGAAAACTTATAGATTTATATAGACAAAAATTTTGTGATTTCAAACTAGGGAAGAGTGGTGCGGTGGTGCACACCTATAATCCCAGCCCTGAGGAGGCTCAGGCAGGGGGATCACCAGCCTGACCTGCACAGAGGGAGCTTGTCTCAAAAGAGAATTTGCCAAAATACATAGAAAAACACTATTTTTGTCTTTTAATTTGTCAGTTAAAATTACATATACGTATTGAATTCCACATGACATGAACTAGTTAAATCTAGCTAATTAATGAATATTTTTATATTGTAATGAAATGAATGTATATTGTAATGTAATGAAATATTTCATTACATTTTGTGGTGAAAATACCTAATAAATTCAACTATACAAAAACGAGAGGCTTCTGATAACTTCTGATCACACACATGTCATAAACAGAGGAAAAGATAAATGAATTAATCTAATTAATTAACAAAGAAAAAATTTAAATCCTCAAACCTCAAAAGAAAACATATTGAATTTATCTCTTCATAGAAATGAGAACTTAACAGCACACGTGATGGAAACACAAACATTTAGAAGTCTTATAATTATTAGAGCTATCAAGTGTAAGAACTAATGGAAATACAGAATTGGTGGGACCATAAATTCAAGTAAGCACTATGAAAAGTATGAAGACTAAATTATTATTTAGTAAAACATAATATATATGTATA
>NW_004955431.1:8079060-8091015 GCF_000276665.1 Chinchilla lanigera | reverse complement strand
TAATTAATTGGTATACACCTTAGAAAAAAATCTTTTCCATATAGCATTTTCATAATATGCAAAAATAATTCTAAAACCATATTTTTTGTTACTAAACAAAGAGTGACCTAAAAACGAAAACACAAAATAACTGGAAAAATTATACAATATTGTGTTTTCATGTAAAATAAAATTATATTGCACTGAAATAAATGTCATGACTGCCATTCATTAATCTCACAGACATAATGCTCAATGTAAATAAAACATGCAAGCATACCTACATGTCCTGTTTTTCCATTTATATCATGTTTCCAAACAAAAAAATTATATTAAGTAATGTGGCAATCTGTATACATTTATTAAAACTGGTTTTAAGAAAGAAAATAATTTTTGAAAATTCAGAATTATAGCTACACTGAAGATAGTGACATAGATTCTAGTTTCATAATTATCTGTTAAGACTAAATATTTCAGTTATATTTTTATATATGCCATATTAAGAAGTTTAAAAGGAAAATAAAAAGAATCCTAAAGAGATAAAGACAAATTTCTTTGGATGCCAAGTTAAGAATCTAAATGCAAATGAAGAAAGTAATTTAATTACAAGTGAGAGTCAGAACACTGTTTGATGTTTGCTTTAGTTAAATTTCTTTGTTTTGCTTGGTATTTTGTGTACAGATGTTTATATGGTTTTCCAAAGAACTAGCTGTCCTAACAAAACTATCAGGTCAGCCTATTTTTCTAGAATAACTTTGTTTATATGAATATCATCTAATTTTGTTAAAATGCACATTCTGACTCACTAAGACTTATGTAGGGCCCAAAATTCCAACAAATCATCACAGAAGGTCATCCTGCTGGTTAAAGAAATACTTTCTGAGGAACAGGGCTCCAAGCTATGTAAGACAGAATGGTTCTAGCTTATTGAGAACTCAGATCCACAAGTGAGGTGACCATGAATTTGTCACTCATTGAGGGCACAGTTGGTATTAAAATGGAACTGTTAGTGATTATGCTCAGAACAAGGCACAAACTAGAACGTTCTCAACAAGCTTAGGACATCTGTTACCCTATCTTTGAGTTATAATGATCTTTTAGATACTCTGGAATTTAGAATCAGACTTTAAACTTAACACCATAAATCCCCCTGAATAGCAGAGCTAACATTGTCTCCTAACTTGAAATGCATAACGAGTGTTCTAGGAAAGGCCTTTGAGTTAGTGAGTTGAGGCTTATATTTTGCAGAGCACACAGTGGAGAAAAGTTATGCCCCAGTTGATGTGGGTGTAAATTTCCCATCTGCTGCTAGCTAGACAGTCTGGACTCTGGATTCCTCTTGCTCTTGAAATACTCACAGGACACGGTCTTGTTCCATTTTAATGAACTAATCTCTACTTTTGTCATGAGATATTTTATTATATCTCTGACACATTTTTATTTTTTAAATTAAAATGAATTTGCTTCTATTGTTTCTTCATAGAATTTCAAAGTTACTTTTAAACAAACTTTTAAAGGAAAACAATAATTATCATTGACTAAACAAAGTCAGGATGTTAAGATTCCATAATGAATGGCTTTGGTTGTATTTTTAAAGTAATTCATAATGAATTTAAAAAATTATTTCTTTTAAAGGTTTGTATTCTTATTGTGAGTGTAAAAAGTAGGCATTGGGGTTTTCTACTATGGGATTAATTTGTCCACAAGGAACTTCCTTGAAAATATAACCATTTAAGACAGAGACTCAAAGTTCTAAGGGAAGAACACAAACAGTAACCAAAGGAAAATGAATAACAAAGAATAAATTTCATTTTTATAAAACTAAAATGCAAGTCACTCACAGGTAATCTGAAATTATGTCACAGAAAACTAATCTCTGTTTTCCAATATAGAAAAAGTCATTTGTATAATATTTCAAAAATCTGACATTGTAAAATAAAAATAGATAAAACATGACAACTAGAATTAAAGTGAAAAGCTAAGAATTCTTTCTAGTTTTGAATCACCAGTCTTTTCCTATCTTATCTGCAAAATGTCATGCATGTAAGTAAAGAAAAACTTATTCCTGTCTGTATTAAATAAAATCTTTTTGAACTTTATTTAATACCTCTATTTCTTCTCATACAAAGTGATTTTAAATAATGGAGATGAATATTATAGTTTTAAGTCTTTAAAAAGTTTTACAAGCTATACTCAATACATAAAAATCCTTAAACCTGAGGTATGATTCTTTTGATAATGACATATGGTTTTCAGAAAAATAGCAGAAACTGACATTCTAGAAAAACAAAATGAGTGATTCATATCCCAGCAAAATCTAATATCACTTTATGTGCCAAGTTAGTCATAAATGTTGGCCTTCCTGCAAGAGCCACTACTCATGTTCTCAGTGGTTTTGTTTTTCTGATTTTTTTAACATTCTATTCAATCCAGAAAATTTTAGGCATACATAAAGAATTCATCACGAAGCAATATTATCTTATGTTCTTCAAAGACATGTGTTATGCATTTGGCTTTAGAGGGCTTCTAGAACTAATTTGTAAGTGACACAAAAAGGAAATTGCCTCTACCCTATATATCCTGTTGCCTTCGTTTCATGTGATGATTTCCAGGAATTGGGAAGTGCACTTAGTCATGTTTTTGTGGCTTTCGTTATAATCCACTCCACTCAGTTGAGCATACATGTCCTAGGTATGTACAGCTATCCCTGAGGTAATCGCAGAGGACCAGCACGGGTACAGTGCAGCCTCTTTCCACTAGGAGCTCTTGCCAAGGATAACAGACAGGAAAGTACACTTAACGCCAGGGTTGACACAAGCAATAAATGAAATATGAATGGGATTCTAAGCAGGAGCATGCAGGGATTCAGGCTCTGAAACACTTACCTAAAATCATCATCTTTCAAATGCGCTTATTTTACCTCACGTCACACATTTCATAAGTTTTTCTATTCCACAAAAGTACTTCTTCATTATACGTTGTTTGTTATTGCCAAAACAATCACTGAATGAATGAGAAAATGCATGTTTGAATATTCTACTGTCTTTGGTTTTTTCCTTATTACTTTATTTTTATCATTTTTACCTTTTTATTAGTACGTGTTTGCAGTACATAATGTTTATATTCCCCATGCTATATATTCTTCTGGTACATGCACAAAACACATCTTAGTTCTTTATTTATTCCCTTCTTCTCCATCCATCTCTTGTTTTGTTTTTTTTTTTTTTCTTTTGCAAAAGATCCATCTCCCTATTTCTTATAATCAATCTTTTATTTTACTCTTTATTTATATTTTGTGTATCTCATTCTTATGGTTTGTGTCTGGGTGTCCCCCCAAGGCCGCATGCGGTCATGGGGCAGGCTTTTAGAGTTAGATTGATTATGGGTGTTAGAGCTACACCTGCCCTGGGGTGAATAGTTTGCATATGTAAGGGAGAGCAAGAGGGTGCTTGTGGCCATTCCTCCCTTTCCTGCTTGTTGTTTTTGCTGTGTTCTGCCACCAGGAGCTGTAGCCCTCTGCCATGTGCCACTCTGCCTTGTAGCCAGCCAAGTATGGACTGAAACTTCCACAAACTGTAAGCAAAATAAACCTTTCTTTCCTTAATTTTGGGCATCAGGTATTTTGTCCCAACAATGAGAGAAAAGTAACCAAGACACTCATATAAGAGAAATCATATGATATTTAAGTTTATATATCTGATTCACTTTACTTAATATTATGGTCTGAAGGTTCATCCGTTTACCTACAAATGACTCAGGTTTATGCTTTCTATGGCAGGATAGTACTCCATTTTGTATGAATGCCAGATTTTCTTCATCCATTTACCTCTTGATGGACATTTACACCTTTTCTATAGTAATTATGAATTGTGCTTTTGTAAACATGTATATGCCTGTATCTCTGTAACATAATGTCTTAAACTCCTTAAACTCCCTTTTAACAGACCTTAAAAGGGAATATCTGGATTGAATGGAATTTCTAGATTTAGTTTTTTGAGGAATCTCCATATGGATTTCCATAAAGGTGTTTCTATTTTACAATCTCCCCAGCAATGTAGAGAGTTTCCTTTTTCCACACAGGCTCTCCAGAATTGGTTATAATTTGATTGCATATTTACAGTCATTCCTTACGCAATCTCAGTGTTGTTTTAATTTGTGTCTCTCCAATGACCAAAGATGAATATGTTTTCATGTATTTATTGTTCATTTGTACTTTTTTTTTGTGAAATATCTGTTAATTTTATGTACCTATTTTTTAATTGAGTCTGTTATTTGAGGGAAGATCTCATTTTTTTGAATTTTTCATATATTCTAGACATTAGTTCTCTGATATGTAGTAGACAAAATTATTTTTCTTATTTTTTCTTTTTTATTAGTACGTGTTTTTAGTACATAATGCTTAGCTACCTTGTGGGGAGTTGGTACATGAACGTAACACACCTTTATTCTTTTTTCATCCTCTCTTCCTTTCCTCCTTCTCTCCCACCCATATCCCTCATTTCCTACCCCTGAAAGATCTATTTCTGCACTTCCAGTCATTCATTCCTTACTCCCCTCTTTATTTATAGCCTGGGTTTTGAAGTCATGTAGTACTTAAGCTCCTGTTCTGTAGGTTGTCTCTTCACTCTGTTGGTATTTTCTTTACTATGCAGAAGTTTTTTAATTTGATATGATCATATTTGTTGATTCTCAATATTATTTCATGGGTAATTATGCTTCTATTCAGAATGCTCTTGTCTATACCTATGTTTTCAAGAGTTTACCTATTTTATCTTCCAAAAGATTAAGTTGTTTTTTGCTTTAACATTGAGATCTTTGATCCATTTTATTCCATTCTGATTTCAGTTTAGTACATGGAAAGAGATATAGGTGTAAATTTGATCTTCTGCATATGGATAGTCAGTTTGCCCAGCATCCTTTATGAAAGATGCTCTTTCTTGTAGGACCTGGTTTAGTCACCTTTATCAGTGATAAAAGCTGAATATTCCTGGGATAGTTTCTACTACCTCTATTCTGTTCAACTGATCCATATATTAGTTTTTGTGCTAATACTGTGCTATTTTTATCATACTGGCTTTGTAATATTACTTGAAGTTAGAGTTGTGATGCCTGCTTAGCTCCTATGGCCCAGGATTGCTTTTGCTATTCTGGGTCTTTTCCATATAAATTTTAGGATTGTTTTCTCTAGCTCTGTAAAGAACACTATGAATATTTTGATTGGAATTGCACTAAATCTGTATAGCAGTTTGGAATATGGCCACTTGGTTTTGCCTATCCAGGAAAAAGGGATATCTTTCTAATTTTTGATGTCTTCTTTTTTTCCTTTTCAGAGTACTATTGTTTTATTTTATAGGTACTTCACTTTCTTGGTTAGACTAATTTCTAAATATTTAATTTTTCTTGATTCTATTGCAAATGGTATTTTCTCAGTGAGTTCATTACTGTTGTACCCAAATGTTATTGGTTTTTGTGTTGATTTTGTATCCTGTCACACAACTGAATTTGGTTATTAATTCTAGTAGTCTTTTGATGAAATTTTTTGGTACTGTATGTAGAGGATTATGTTGTCTACCAATAATGATAATGTGACTTCTTCCATTCCTATAATTTTTTCATCTTGCCTGATTGCTTTTGTTAATATTTCAAATACTAGATTCAACAGCATTGATGATCTTTAGCATTCTTCTATTGTTCATGACTTTAGAGGGAATGTTTTCAGTTTTTCCCCAATTAATATAGTGTTGGCAATAGGTTTGTTAAAACGTCTTTTATCAGATTGAGATAAGGCTTTTCTGTGGTGAGATTTATATCAAAGGCTTTTTTTACACCTATTGAGATATATTATAATTTTCATCCTTGCTTCTGTTTATATTATGTATTTAATTTACTGATTTGAGTGTGTTATACAATTTTGCATCACGGGGTTGAAGTCTACTTGGTTATAATGTATGATCTTTTTGATAATTTGTTGCACTGTTGGTCAGGATATTGTTTGAGATTTGTGCAAATATGAATAAATGATTGGGTTTTCAGTCACTGTAATCATATCTTCCGGGAAAATTGTGAGTGTTCTTTTCCTTCCAATTTAATTAAAGAAGTTGAAGAGTTTAGCATTTACTCCTCCTGGAGGTTCTGATACAGTTCAGTGGTGAATTCATCAGGACCCAAGCTTTCCATAGTTAAGTTTTTTGCTACCACTGCAATTTCATTGGCTATTGCTGAAATACTCAGGATTTTATATCATCTTAGTTTAGTTTTGGTAATTCATATATATCTAGTTATCTATCCATTCCTTCAAGATTCTCCAATTTATTGGTATAGAGGTTTTCAAAATGGTTACAAAAATCTTCAAAATTTCACTGGTGCTCATGATGATTTTACCTTTTCATATTTACTTGCATTATTTAGGTATTTTTATTCTTTTTACAAGATTTGCTATGAGATGGTCTATTCTGTTTTTTCTTTCAGAGTACCACTCTTTGTCATTGATTCTCTGTTTTATTTTTTGTCTCAACTTCATTAAGCTCTGCTCTAATTTTATAGTTTTCTTCCTTGTACTGGCCTTGAATTTGGATTATTCTTTTTTTCTAGGAACTTGAGGTAGGTCATTTGGTAATTTATTTGGATTCACTCTGGTTTTGCTGATGTGGATGTTCACAGCTATAAACTTCCTTCTTAGGAAGGACTGCATTTATTTTGTCCCATCGGTCTTTGCGTGTTGTACTGGCATTATTGTTTGATTCTAGGAACTATATTCTCCCTTAATTTCTTCTGTGACCATTGATAATTCAAGAGTGAACTATTTAAACTATATATGTGTGCATGATCTCTGTAGTTTATTTTGCCATTGATTTCTACTTTCATTCTATATCTGATATTATAGATGGGATAAATTTGGTCCTTTTCCATTTACTTAGGCATGCTTTATTGACTAGTATGTGGTCTATCTTACAGAAAGTTCCACATACTGCTGAGAAGACTGTGTGTAGTGTTGTTGAATGGAACACTGTGTAGCTATCTATTAAGTTCATTTGTTTGAAAGATTGGTTTAAATCTGATATTTCTTTGATGATTTATTTGATATCTCTTTGTGACAGTGAACTATTGAGGTCCTCCACTATAAATGTGTTGAAGTTCATCTAATCTTTTATGTGCAGCAGTTTTTATTTCATGAAGCTGGGCACTCTGGCCTTTGGTTCATTTATGTTTATAATTGTTATTTCTTCCTCCCGAAATGTTTCCTTAAACAATATATAGTGCCATTTTCCGCCTCTTGTGATCAGTTTTGGGTTGAGATTTACTTTGTCTGAAAATAGGATAGTTTCCTTGTTTCAGATTCCTACTGCACGGAAAATTGTTTTCTATCATTTGAGTTTTAGGTTGTGAATTTCTTTTTAGATTAAATGTGTTTCTTGTATACCGCATATGATTGGATTTTGTTTTCTTGATCTGTTCTGCCAATCTGTGTCTTCTAATTCGGGAAGTGAGATGATTCACATTAAGAGTTATTATTGAAAAATATTGACATTCCTGTATTGCACTACTTTTTTCTGACACTGATTCATTTTTACCCTTATGTTTAACTTTTCACGCTGCCTAATGTACTCATTCTATTAGATCTTTGGCAGTGTTGGGTTTTTTGTCTCTTTCTAGGATATCTTTGATACTTTTGGGAGAACTGGTTTGGAGGTCAAAAATGTCTTAAATTAGCCTTTGTCATGGACAAACCTTAGATTTCCATCAGGGTTGAAAGATACTGTTACAGGATATATGTCAGTGTGCTTTGGAAGGTGTTTTCTTTTAGGGAAAGAAACATTTCACTCCAAGTTTATAGTTTCTCTCACAGCCTTTATAGTTTGTACAGAGATGTCTACTAGAATTCTAGTGGGTTTAGCTTTTTTAATTGATTAGTTGAATTTCTGTAATAGGTTTTAAGGTTCTGTTTTTGTGTTGCATTTCTGACATTTTTGGACTGTTGTATGTTGTTAAGAAATACTTTTCTGATTGTTGCTGTTTGGAGCTTTACTTTTTTATTTTAAAATTTAAGACATTCCTATATGTTATCTGATATTCTCCTATTTGGAAAGATTTTAATATAACTTTCATAAACAATAAAATAAATAAACAATAAAATAAAAATTTTATGCAATTTGTGCTATCTCCTGATATTTACTAGTTCCAGTTAATCAGATAGTCTTCTTTGTGTCAGCTAGCAGCAGTTGAATCAGTACTTCCTGTCTTTTGATTTAAGGTATCTCTGGGTAACTGAACACCAACATCATCCCTGTCTTCTAGCTCTGATACTCTGCCCCCATATTGGCCATGTATGCTGCCCATGTTTTGAAAAGAATGTTTCATCTCCTATATTTCTGTTTTGTACCTTTCCATGGACTCTATATCTTTGCTAAACTGGTCATTTATGGTTTGTATTATTTTGTTTACCTCAGCTAGCTTTCCCTTAGTGTCTTCTCTAAGCTCACTGGTCATTTTGTTTATTAGTCCATTTCTCTTTAGTTATATCTTCTTTGAGCTTGCCAAGGATCTTTCTGATCTGTTTACATGTATCTTAATTTTACTATTTCAGATAATTTAGCTGGGTAGCCTTTGATTTCTTTTTCATTTGTTGCCCCATGGGTCTGATTTGGGGGTATTATGAGTTCTGACATCTCTTGATTATTTTTCTCCTAAGGCTTGCAGGATAATTATGGTGGAAATCACTTGTTGCTTGTATACATACATCTTTATTTTCTGCTTCTTAGTGAGAGGTGTGATCCACTTCTTAGTGTGGGTGTGGTCAACTATATACATTTGACCAAGATCCAACCATCTCTATTAATTTAGAAGTGGAGTGTGCAGTATTATTGGCCCAGAACCCGCTTTGCTGAGAATGGAGTGGAGTATTGTTAATGACATAAATGCAATCTGCACCTTAACACACAGGGAAATCAAATTAATGGCAACAACTATGTTACCTAGCAATAGCAATAAAATCACTGACAATAATAATATTATCAAAGGCAAACTGAATATTAACAAACTCTGAGAACCATAATGTAACACCCTTAGCAAGAGAAAAGAGATGTTTAATTGTAGTGTAAACACTGATGACCAAATATTTACTAATATATGGTAAATATCTACTAAATACCACACTACTTCCACTAACAGTAGAAAGGAATTCAAGGTTTGACAGTGTAGTGCAGTGAGTAGAGAGCTTGTCCAGAGTGCACAAGCCCTGGGTTCAATCCCCAGAGCTGAAAAACAACAACAAAGCTTAAAAAGAAAGCAGCTAGTTCATTTGTACATGTACCTACTCCCCAAGATGATTATAAAGGCATGTACTGCAAAAGTGTACTACTAAAAATGAAGAATGAGAGGAACTCAGCAGTTATGGCACAGAGTTAACTAACTTTTTCATAAAACAATGGTTTAAACTGGTAAATATATAGGATATGCAGAGTGGAAGCATGAAAACTGTGAAATTGGAAAAGTTAAGCAGTAGACAATGAGAAAGAGGAAACAATAGTGAGATAAAGGATTCTATTCAGAAGTAGAAATTAATAGAATGAGATAAAAGTTACAGACTAGAACAAAAAAACTAAGGAAAAACAGAGAAAAATAAAGAAAAAATGGAAAAGTAGAAGAAAAAATAAAACGAAAAAACTAAAAGAAAAAACACCCCCAAACCAAAAAATACCATGATGAAAGAAAACAAAATAAGTTTTAAAAAATTGCCATGTATTTTTGAATGGGTAGCTTCTTTCTACGACCTGCAGTTTTGGAACCAGTACGTCAAATTTTTCTCTGCCTCATGGTAGAGCCTGAATGTTTGTGAAATGACCCCCACAACACTCACATGCACATCAGAGGCCCCTTTGTCTGTGTACCCCAGACTGGGTGAAATGTCCAAAGTAAGTATATTCTTGCTCATGTTGGTAGGTGGGGAAAGCCGTCAGAGCACTGGTGTCTGTACTTGACATAGGCCGTAGGGAAGGGGAGGCAAGTAGACCACTGGACTTAATGCCAGTACTTTCAGGTTCAGTCAGCTTCACAGTCCACACACACTGTGCTTGGGTCCTTACTATGAAGAGTAGGGCCCAGTGTTTCTCCTTGCCTGAGCCCAGCTCTCTGAGGGGCTCTATGTCCAACATACATCTGCTCCATGATTTCCTCTTGTGGCTATCTCACACCTAGTCACTGTGTCAGGGTTACACTGGAAACCGTGAAGGGAAGATGTTCCATAATTGTTCTGTGGCTTAGTCCCAAACAACTAGCCCTTTTCCAAAATGGCTGCTGATTACACCTTCCTAAATATGGTGGGCATTACACTTGATTTCTTTCTGAAAGGCTAGCTTGCCATATCAAAGAATCACTCTTGAAATAAAATCCTTGCTATTTTCCCAGTTTATGATACTTGTGAGCTTTTCTTGAGGCTAGCACTACTAGCTTCATCAGTTGGTTCCCCCTTGAGCTATCAACCATCTAGCTGACTTTCTTCCCCTGGAAGTTGTCCTAGTCAATGATCAAGTCAGTCAGTCAGAAGGTGTCTGTGCTGCCCCATGCTGAGGGGAAACAACATACACAGTGTTCTCAGAGTTGACTGGTGGTCAGCGCTCTAGTGCAGAATCCATGAGCATGAAGTTGACTGGGTGAAAACGTGCCACTCGAACTTTCTAGGTTCTGTCAACGGTAGTGGGTCTGTGAGGCTTCAATCACTTTGGCCTAGTGGAGGCAAAGTGTCTTTGAGGCGCTCTAGTGGACATGGTCTTCTTAGCATTTCTCAGGAATTCAGCTGAGTTCCTGCATGGGTTTCAAGCCCGTTTCACAACCTACCCCCACAGACTGCATATTCATCTCTGCAGAACCATCCTGCAGGACTGCGGGCAGTGTCATAGGAAGGGAAATGTTACTGTAATGTTATGTACATGTGTTTTGTTTTGTTTTGTTTTGTTTGCCTCTTTGAGACAGGGTCTTGCTATGCCGTTCAGGCTGGCCTTGAGATCACTTGGTAGCTCAGGCTGGTCTCGAACTTGCAACAATCCTCCTGCCTAAGCCTCCGTAGTACTGGGGTTAGAGGCTTGTGCTACCATGCCTGGCTACATGTTTATTTCTTTGTTGATTTCTGTATTCTGACCTAATTGGACATATCAAGGCCACCATCTCCTATTAAATTTCATCAATTGCTTATCAGATGCAAAGAAATCTATATATTATTCATTGTCTTCTCGTGTTTGAAGTACATATACATTCTAGAATGGTTAAATCAAGTTAATTTTAACAGATAGATCATTTCACACAAACATCAATTTTGTGGTAAGAGAGGTGTCAGTCAATTTTCCATCACTAGAAGAAATAGCAGAGATAATTGATGAATAAAAAGATAAGTTCTGTTTTGTTTTTTATTATTTTAAAGAGAAGAAGAATAAAAATAGAAATAAAACAGACTTTCAAATCAGGCAAATAGAGAAGTAACAAAAATTACTAATACATTGCACATTATTATCTTCATAGTAGTTACTCAGATTACAAGATACAGGCATGAAATAATGTCGAGACAATATTGGTACACATCTTTCTTTTCAATGAATTAAGAGAAACTAGCTGTATAATGAATACCTACTATTAGTCCCCACCTCTTAAATGTTCTGACCTCACAGAAGCCTCACCCTGAACACAGGTGCCTTTGGTACCCATTACATCAGAGAGTGCATCTACTGTCCTTATAATTTTGAAGTTTTGATAAGGTTTGTAGGTTTGTATTTTGTTTCTGCCGTATTTGGAGTATGTAGAACCCTTCACAGGTCCTTCTCTTCATTTTCTGAATTCTCTTTCTGAATTCTCTTATGCTCTTAAAAGCATCTCCATTACATATTATGCTTTCTTTGTCCCTTTATATTGAATTTGGACCTCACATGCTTAAGAGTGGCTTTCCTGTGTGTGAATGGCCCTGAACTCTCTCTCTTTCTCTCTCTCTCT
>NW_004955431.1:8045779-8078960 GCF_000276665.1 Chinchilla lanigera | reverse complement strand
TCTCTCTCTCTCTCTCTCTCTCTCTCTCTCTCTCTCTCTCTCTCTGTCTCTCCTAATATTTGCTGGCCACACAGGTATTATCAGCAATCAGTAATAATTTTACTTAAAATATGTTGAGTGTCTTATATATGATGAAATTTTGTAAAAGCCTCTTAAAGGTATTTTCAATTAATTTTTTAAAAAGGCTTGTGAAGTGGACGTGTTATTGGACCATTTTACAGAAAAGGAAGCTGAGACTGGGTTAATTGGACCAAATGGATGCTTAGGTGGACTAAGAATTAAAAATGATACAAAGACTGTCATTTCTAGGATATAATTACTTGAGTGAGTATAACTCACTGGATTATTCTATACTTATCTGTCAATGACGTTTTAATAATAGTTTTTCAAATGAATATCTGTACTAACTGGCAAGTACACACAGATAGCTAAAATGTTTTTTAAAACTGCTAAAACCATAAACAGTCAAGAAGATGTAGTCACTGGAGCTGTTCTGTGTCACGAGTAAGAATATAGCAAAGTACATTCTTTTTCACTTTGAAAAACATAGACTGTGATGTACTCATACTGGAATCCTATTAAGTTATGTTTTAATTACTTTCTTGTTTCTGAGACAAAATGCTCAGCATCCAAAGTTAAAGGAGGAAATGTTTATTTCAGCTCACATCTTATAGAGGTTTCAGTTTACAATCAGCTGGCTCCATGGCAGGGAGGCATGGTAGGGGAGCATCACAGAGCAGCCAGGAAGCAGTAGCAACTTCCTTCTTTCTGTGCCTTTATTCCACGCAGGCTGTAGGCCTTTTATATAGTGCCACCCACACCTAGGGTTGGCTTGTGTCTTTTCTAAATCCATTCATCTATTCCCAGAACTATGCTAATTCTGATCAGTGGACTAATTTAGTACCACATACTCTTGAGCCCAGTGTCATATAGCTAAATCCAGCCAGCTCCAAAAATCCCCACCAATCAGTGCCTAGGGCTTTGGGAGGACATCTAGTTGTGAGCCATAACCAGCAATAAAAAGGAATGTTCTACTGATAAATGCAAAAACAAACATGAGTCTCATAAACATAACTGAATAAAAGAAGCCTCCCACAAAAATTAGCATATGCTAAGGGAGTGATATTCGTTTATTTTACTGAGGAAAAAGAAAATTATACTTCATATCATAGTTCATGCTAAATGAATTAACATTGGTTCTTGTTATTTGCTTATTTTCTGAGTACACTGAATTGAAACAATATGAGGTATGATAGTAAAATATAGTAAAAGCTTAAATTTTAAAAAATGTATAATAAAAGATGTATCCCCATTAATCCCTCACAAAATATTTCCCCTCACTTCAGATGTAGTTATCACACCATTCTCTCTACTTTCTGAAAGAGTAACTTCTGTGAATAACTTTATTTGCCCTGTTGTGGCTGCCTCAGTGTCCAGAATTGATTCAAAATATTTATATTTCCTGATCATTTTAACTTTGTGAGTGAGCTAGAAGTCAAACAATACCAGACGCATTAACGAGGGTGAGTAGACACCCACTGTAATATTTTTATGAGTCTGCCTTTTTGTTGGATAGCACTCAGCAGTAGCATTCACCTTATTCTTTTTATCAGACTTTTAAAGACAACTCGCACAAGAGGACTTCCGGAATGGCTTCAAAAACTAGGAAAAATGATGACTTCAGTGTCTCCAGAGTGAGGAGGATTAACGGCAATCTATCTTTTATTGTGATGATTTTTAAAAGTTGAAATATTTCTATGTATTTTCATTTCCCCCTGTATAAATAACCCGCATCAAGATCTCAGAGCACATACTATTGAGCAATTTGTGAAAGCTGTAACATTTCCCTGAATCCTAGTCACCTATCTTATTTTTCATGCTTTGCAGTGATTGCCAAACCTAGCCTTCGATGTTCTTTTCTTCTATACTCTGCTAATTTTTCAGGCCAAGAGGTACTTTGATCTGAAGGCTCTGAACTCGGTGCTCTCTCTACCTCCACAACAGCACCAGGATTTCAGTAGCATCTTTTCTTTCTTTGCTTTAGTAAGGCAAATTCCCTTTATGAATAGGACAAGAGCAAAACAGCAGTTGAGTTGTTCCCTTAACATTATGCCATCTGTTCCAAGCAATGGAACTCTCTCTTCCCTGTTTCTCTTCCTGTTTTGAACCTAGCAAAAGAGTTCTTTTTATTGTTCTTAGTGTATTTTTAAAGGCTCAGAATTTTTATTAGCCTCCTTGGCACTGTTACAGGTTCATGCAATTCTTACATTTGTATTTAGATTCCAGCACTTTCTGCACTTTTTCTTTATTCTAGATGTAAAATTATCAGAGAAATCTCCAGTTACACAATTTTCTTTAATAATACCACACTTTCTTTTCTCAAGACTTTCTTTTTTCCTGTACAAGCTCTAACTGTGCAATTCTATAGCATATATTTGTACCTAAAACACAAATAAACACACACACACACACACACACACACCATAATCAAGAGCTTGACTGGGTATATTCATTCAGAGTTAGTGAGCTAGTGAAACCCTGAAATTTTCCATAATTATACCTCCCACTATTTAAACTAATGACATATTTTCTTTAATATAATAGATGGCTATGTTTGTTTGTCCACTTCTTTAGTTTCTCCCTTTTTCCTTTAATTGTACAGTGATTAAGAATAAGTCCCTATGAAAATGCATCTGTGATATGTCCTAACAAAACAAATGCACAGGGAGAGGGGGTGCAGCAAATAATAGAGCCCTTACCTAGCATGCTTGAGGCCATGTGTATAATCCCAAGCACCACAAACCCTCCCATATCCCCCCAAATATACCAAGTATTTAATATAGTTTCAAGCAACAACACCACAAAATAATTAATAGTAATATTAAGCAATTACTCTTTTGTTTATCTTAAGGGTATAATTGTTCAAAATATTCTTGTCCAGGGCCATGACGTTAATGACATATACTGAAATATTTTCAATATTAGATATGCACATTATAGGTACTGCTCAGAACTATATCAAACCAAATTGTTTTTTAAAAATGAACTAATTAGCAACACAAGACAAAGTGCTGCAATACCCCTTCCTATTCATGCCATTCATAGACTTAGATGAAGTCAACGGGCAAATTTTGAAATTTCATCTCATAATGAATTGATGATGCAACTTGAAACACAATTTCACTAAAGCTTGGAAAAAGAAGTCCTTTATCACCCTACAGTTACATATTTAGTTTCCTGCCTCTCAAATACATCATCAAGCCAACTTTGATCACAATAACAGCATCTTAGTTGGTGTCTCAAACACCAAAGATCTTTATGTGCTGTCTGTAAAGAATGAATGTGAATCAAATTCTCAAGGGGTTATGTGAGCCTCTGCATGATGCTGTCTTTGTCTATATCTTGAAATCTTTCCCAGCTGTTTAAAACATTCATTCCATATAGCCCGCTCTCTAGCCACTTTAAACTTTCCCTCAACCTGGACACATATCCAGTGAAAAATAAAAGCTCATCATGATATATTCTAACATTATAGGGTCAGTCATACAACAAAGAAAAAGAAGCCCGTGTTGCAGATTGGAAGGGTAGAACGTGTATCACAAATATTCATTATTTTGAGCAACACAAATAGTATTATCAATAAAAATGTATTAGGCTCTTTCCAGCCTTTCTCCTCCTCCCCTGATATGGGGACTATGAGTTTAGGGGAAGAACCTTGCGTCTATAGCCAAGTTTCTTTATCTGTGTTTGGAGCTTGGTGCACAGGAGGGAATGTGTACTTTCTGATGTGCACTTTCTGCTTTATCTCTTTAAGCCATATATTTCTAAAAGTAGAATCTCACATAAGGATCAAATTCTATCAATAGTTTGGAGAATAGGTGTAAAAACTTTTGGCTTTGATATTAGGAAATCCATTTGTCTACCGAAAAAGGTAATGTTCTATTTTGGCATTTCCTTTGTAAGAAAAATGATACTATTTCTCCATGTATCTTGTGTTAGTCATATTTAATAGCTGGTTCAAAACAGAAAATGGTCATTTAATGGCTCTGTAATGATTGCTACAAGCTTTCTCATTTTCCACAGGTGTTGCATTTAATGTACTTTCTTCATATATTGTTGTGCTTGTATGTTTTTTTTTGTGATATTCAGATTACAGGATTCTTGATATTTGAGGCTTTTAATCCATGTGTCCCCTTCTCATGACTATTTAATGGACTTTTTGAATTGAATAATCAGCATGGCAGATTCTGCCATTCTAAGATATGATATCTTGATTCTTCCTGTGTGAAACACGAAATATTCTTAGGATTATCATTATATGAATGCCTGGAAGCAGTCGGTATTAACTCGTCTTTGTTTCTAACATTCTTGATTTTATTTCTGAAGTTTGTAAGAGTATTCATGTCATCTAACTTACTCCACAGGTGATGCTGCACCTATGTTCAGAAGTGTGCGCAAAGCAACGTCCAAAGAAGACATATGTCTGAAAGTGTCTCACAACCAATAGACAGGAGTTTCCCTACAGCCTATGAAAAGTTACATGAAATCTCATTCCCAATGCAAACAACTAAACTCACTGACAAATATATGAAACTAATGGGTTGAAACATTAGACACTTAGGTCATAGAATGATACAAATTCCAAAGGAAGGGAAAATAAGCTTCACTACTGCAGTTTTCGGGTTGTGAGAGAGGACAGCAGATCCCAAGGACCGCTGGTGGCCTCACTGAGAAGAACAGGCAAAGATGGCCTGAGAGCCCCAACAGCTAGAATTCCTCCTATAGGACAGCTGAGAGTAGAATTATTCACAGAAGAAGCAGCTCTGCATTCCTGCCAAAGTTTTTTCAAGAATTCTTTGAATGAATGCTGATCTGTGCAGATATGGAATAAAATTTCATGAACCTTGAAGAAATAAAACTTTCTGTTTAAAAACGATGTGATAGTCAATGCAGAAAATCCAAAGAATTAAGAAAAACACTTAGAACTAATAAACAATTTGAGCAAAGTTGCAGAATACAGGTTAATATATGAAAGCTAATTATTTTACTATATACCAGCAATTAGTTAGAATTTGAACCTAAAATTACATCATTTATATTGTACAAAAAAGTGACATATTTATACACATCTAACAAAGTAAGTTGAAAATATATGTAAAGAAAATTATGAAATTCTGATTAAAAGAATCAAAAACTGAGTTAAGTGAAAGGAGAGAGATTTTAGGCTCACAAACAAAAGGTTGAGTATTACTAAAAATTTAAAATAATCAGTCAAAACAAAAGAATTTATCATTTACCAACTTTTTAAGAAAATGTTTTCAAATTAATTTTATTGGTACATTTTTGACATACATAAGGATCACAGCCATCATAAGGAATTTGTACCTGTATGTAATATATCTTATTTCTTGCTTTTCTTATTCCCTTCTGTGCCCTTCAAACCTTTTTCCCTTCTGCATTTAGAAAACTTTGTCACTATTGTTTTCCTACTGTTCTTTTTTATCTTTTTATACCTATTCCCTTCCCCTCCTTCTCCCTTTTTACCCTTCCCATTTGAACATTTTGTTCCTATTTCACAATATCTATTACGTATTTTCCTGCACTTTCAGCTTCTCACACCAGAGAAATAAAGTGATATTTGCACATGTGTGTCTAATTTATTTCATTTAAGAGTTTGGTCTCATGGACCATCCACTTAGCTAGAAATGTGTCAAGTTTATCCTTCTTTATGGCAGAGTAGTACGCCACTGTATAAAAAGAAATCACAACTTCTTTATCTATTCATTAGTTGATAGGCATTTGGGCTGTTGCCAAGAGTTAGCTATTACAAAATAGGTTTCTATAACCATGAGTGTGCCTATGTCATTGTGGTTTGATATTTCTAATTGTTTGAGGAAGAGACCAAGAAAGAGAAAAGCTGGGTAAAATGGAACCAATAGTTTCAGTTTTTCAAGAAATCTCCACACTGATTTCCACAGTGCTTGCACCAACCTACGCTCCCATCAGCAGTGGAGAAGAGTTCTTTTTTTGCACAGCCTGACTAGCATTTCTTAATGGTTAATTTCTTGATGCTAGCCATTCTTTCTGGAATAAGATGAAATATCAGTTGGAGTTTTAATTTGCATTTCTTGAATGACCCATGATGTTGAGCACTTTTTAATATACTTATTTGCTATTTGTATTTCTTCATCTGAGAAATGTATATTCATTTCAGATGCCCACTTTTGCATTGGGCATCTTTAAGTTTTGGGGAGTGATTCTGATTTTTTTTTTCTTTTTATCTATTGTAGATATTAGTCCATTGTCTAAGGAGTATCTTGTGAAAATGTTCTCCCATTCTGTGGGCTGTCTGCTCATTCCATTGGTGGTTCCATTTCCTTTGCAAAAGCTTCATAATATGATGAGTTCCCAGGTGATTCTTTGTAATATTTCCTGTGCAATTGACGTTTTATTCATAAGATCTTTGCCTACCCCATGTCTTCAACAATTTTACCTATTTTATCTTTTAGTAGATTATATGGTTTTGTTTAATATTTAGATCTTTGATCCATTTGATTTTATTTTAGTGAGTGGTAAGAGATATGGATATAGGTTTATTCTTTGGCATGTGGAAAGCCAGTTTTCCCAGCACCATATATTAGAGAGGCTATCTTTTTTCCAGTAAAGGTATTGGCCCCTTTGTCAAAGAAAATGTAACTGGGTATTTTTGGAGTTGTTTTTGTATCTTTTATCCTGTTCCATAGATCCTTGGGTCTGTTTTTGTTTTTGTTTTTCCAGAATAATGCTGTTTTTATCATGGTAGCTTTGTAGTGTAGCTTAATGTCAGGGATTGTCGTGCTCCTGATCTAGCCTTTGTTACCCAGAATTATTTTCATTATTCTATGTCTCTGTTAGGTCCATATAAATTTCAGGACTATTTACTCTAGTTCTGTGAAATATGCTATCAGTATTTTGATCAGTATTGCATAAAATCTGTATAAGAGTTTTAGAAATGACCATTTTCACTATATTAGTTCTGCTTCTCCAAGAAGAAGGGATAACTTTCTATTTCCTGGTGTCCTCATCAATCTCCTTTCTCAGAGTACTTCAGTTTTTAGTGTAAAGGTCTTTTACTTTCCTCAGTAAATTAAGATTCCTTCTTAAATATTTCATTTTGTCTTCATGCTGTTGTTAAAGTTGTTGTTTCCTAATTTCTCCTTCAGTGAGTTTGTTACTTATGTAGAAGAATGTAATGACTTTTGAGTGTTGACTTTGTATCCTGTTATGCTACTAAATTTGGTTATTAAATACAGCATTTTTTGATAGATTTTTAGGGTCCTCTATGTACATATCATGTCATTACCAAATAATGATGATTTCACTTCATCCTGTCTTTATTCCTTTTATTTCTTTCTCTTATCTAGTTGTTCTGAATAATGTCTCCAAAACTTAACTGAATAGGAGTGATAATCGTGGGCATGCTAGTCTTGCCCTGATTTTGCAGTGAAATCTTAATTTTTTGACATTTTAGTGTGGCACTGCTATTGATTTGTCGTAGATGGCTTTCATCAGATCGAGATAACAACATTCTATTCTAGTTTTCTGCGAGGTTTTTTGTTTGTTTGTTTTTTGTATTTTTTTACTGTGAATGTGTGATGGACTTTGTGAAATGCTTTTTTAAAATCTATTAAGATGCTCATGTGGTTTTCGTCCTTGGTGCTACTAATGCATTGTATTACATTTATTGATTTGCATATGTTGAACTATTCCTATATCCCTGGGATGATTACTACTTGGTCATGCTATACAATATTTTTAGATGACTTGCTGCTTTCTGCTGGTCAGTATCTTAGTGAAGATTTTTGCATTTATGCTCATTAGGGAGATTGGCACATAGTATTCCTTTTTGGTTGGGTTCTTCTCTAATTTTGCTGTCAGGGTAATGTTTGCTTCTGGGAATAACTGTGGGAATATGGTTTCATTTTTTTTAATTCATTAAAGAATTTGAAGAGTACTGATATTATATCTTCTTTAAAGTTCTTGTATAATTCATCAAGGATTGGGATATGTTCATTAGTACTTTTTTGATTACTTTTTCCATTTTATTGTCTAATATTGGATTTAGAATATTTATATAGTCTTGATTCAGCTTTGGTAATCCATATGTATCTAATAGTATGTCCATTTCTTCTGAATTTTCCATCCTGGGAGTACAAGTTTTCAAAGTAGGTACTGATGATATTCTTTATTTCTTCTGGATTTCTATTTCACTCTTTATTCCTAATTGCATGGATTTGGGTCTTTTCTTTCCATTACTGATAAGCTTGGTGAAAAGTTTTGATATTTTCTATAATCTTTTGAACAACAAATTCTTCAATTTATTGATTCTTTGTATTGTTTTTCTTTCTTTCATTTGTATTAATTCCTGCCCTGATCTTTATGAGTTCTTTCCTAGTATGAATGTTGGGTTTAACTTGTTTTCATTTTACAGATGTTTGAGGCACAACATTAGGTTATTTATTTGAGCTCAATCCATTTTTCTGATGTGGAAATTCACTGCTACAAACTTGACTTGTAGGGTTGATATCATTGCATCCCATGAGTTTCAATATGCTGTATTAGCATAATCATTCAGTTACAGAAACTCTCTAATTTCTTCTTTACTTTTATCAGTGACCCATTCGGTGTTCAATAGGGTATTGTTTACTGCCCTGTTTTCAATGTTCTAACAATCAATATATGGAAACTGAAATTTTTGATGCTTTACAATAATGAAACAGAAGAAAATTCCCATAATATGCACAAGATCTGTGCAGCAAAACCTATAAAACAGCACTAAGAAAAGAAGATAAACTAAATATGTGCTATGTTAATGTTCAGAAGACATGTTATTATTAAGATGTCAACTTGTCCAAAGTAATTTGTGGACCCAGGCAATTCAAATAAAAACATTAGCGATATTTTTAAAGAAATGATTGATATGTTTTTAAATTTTATGAGAAAATGAAAATTACCTACAATAAATATTGGGCTATTGTTCTTTAAGTTTAATTATGAAGTCCTGAATTGATAAATGTGGGGTGGCACTGGCACAGAAATTGACTTTAGATAAATAGAACAGAACAGAGCTCAGTAAATTCTTCACATTTATGATAAGGTAACTTTGATTACTCTTCCAAGTATATAAATGAAGACTGGATTGCCTTTTCCACAAATGGTATGATAAAATTTTACACATAAAAGTATGATCATCCCTTATTTAATAGCTAGAAGTAATATATAATGGTAAAAGTTTCATAGATTGTACAACTAAGAGCTAAAACTATTAAATAATTTTTAGAGTATATATAAGAAAACTTATTTGACCATCAACTAGATAAATATTTATTAGATTAAACTCATTAAATGAACCATAAAAGAAAAAATGTATAAATTGTACTTCATCAAGTTATAAAACTGTAAATAGAAACCACTACCTGGTAAAATACATTTATGCAAAATCATTTTACAAATTTCTAGTTTATAATATCCATATGATGAACATTGATAACTCAATAATAAGAAAACAACTTGATTTTTAAATTTATACGAAAGTTTACAAATCTGTAGCTCAAAACCATACATGAAGGAGAAATAAATATATGAAAATGTTCAGTACCATTTGTCCTTAGGTAAATGCAGATTAAAACCATACTAATGTATTGTTCTGGGACGTGAAGATAGTTCAGTGGCACAGTGTCTGCCTGGCAAGCACAAGGTCCTGAGTTTGATTCCTGATACCAAAACAAAAACTAAAACAAAAAACAAAACAAACAAAAAAATATATTGTTCTATAAAACATATCACTGTAACACTAAAAGGGTAAAAATCTGAAGTTTTGAAATTAACAAGTGTTGGTGAACATACAAAGTAACTAAAACTCTCATTCATTGTTGGGCAGAAATGCAGATAAGCAGAGCCACTTTGGAAAACATTTAGGAGTCTCATTTAAAATTAAAATGCATCTACATTTGCATTCAGCATTCCCACTCCTAGATTTTACTCCAGAGACATTAAAACTTTTCTACCCAAAGACTTGTAGGTGAATTTCCACAGCACTTCTAGTTATAAAGCCCAGCATTACAAGGAACCCAAATAAATGGTCAACAACTGGACAGTGAATAATCAGATCATCTTATATCAATGCAGTGGATTTTACTCAGGAACAAAATTTTGTTACTTGAAACATATGAATCTCATGAGTGTTAGGCTATTTAAGTTTATGAGTTATATGATTATATTCATAAGATGCTAAAATTAAGGCAAAACTGACCATAAAGTCAGAGTATCAGTTGTTGCCATTGATAGAAGAGTTGAGCAGATTGACCATAAATTGACATAAGAATAATTTTGAGAGTTATGGGAACTTCCCATGATTTACATGTGGTAACAATAACACTGGTGTATACTCGTCAAAACAAATCAAAAGCCCTAGTGAATTTTAATGTATAAAATGTAAAACTATACATATAATTCAAATATTGTAAATAAAAATGTATGTTCTGGAATCTGGTATGCTCTCTTAGCTGTGTTTTAAAACTATCGTCACTCATTCTCATGTATTGAATCTACAGAGTTATAATTAAATAATGGTAATAAATGCCTATTGTATGTACTCCATGTACCTTAAAATATCTTGCCTCAATTTTTAGATAATGTACATGTACATATACTATTAGTATACCTTATAATTATAAAGTATCCCTTTAAACATGTAATGATTATTATGTAATATGTATTTAATGAATAGCTAAATAAGATGTCATGGGCTTTTCTTAAACTTGTGGGAAAAGATAAATATTTGGCAATCAGTTGTTTTCCACTTTTGCTCAAATTTATAAAATTTAAGAAAATTGAAAATTTTCTGTATTACAGCCATAGGAATTATTTCCAAACACCTTTATCTCTAAATAGCTGTCATCATTTCTTTTCCAGCTGATTTGATTAATACTCTTGTTATAAAATGCCATCCCATTTTTCATTTATGCGCAGCGGATGAGAGTGCCTGCTGCTTTTCCTCCAAGCTAGCAACAGCTTCTCCACTGTCCCTGTAGTTCAATAAGCAATTATTGAGTACTTATTCACAGGTAAGGTTACGTTCAGGGGTACAAAAGAGGAAAAAATATTTTTGTGAATTTGTCATTTTATGGAATTCATTTTATTACACTCTATTCCTTTCATATTTCAGTGCTGTAATCTTTGTCCAAGCTGCAGTTATTTTTGCCATTTCCCTTACTAGGAGCTCCATCTCAAATTATTTCCTGGAAGGTCACCTCACACACTATACCAAAGCACCTTTCTCATTATTTCATTTTCTGTTAAACAAAAAAAAAAAAAAGCTTTCAAGGAATCTGCCCCTGCCTGTTGATGCAGAGGAATACACTGGAAAGAAAACTGTCACTAAGTTCGATAAAGCTGAGTTTTAAACCTGAGTACTGCTGAGTGATTGGGCAAATAAAATATCATTTGTAAGCCTCTTTTTCTTTTTGTGTAAAACCAATAACTATAGACCTTCTAGCATTATACATTTGAGTAGCTTGAGATGATGTCTGGCATATATAGTACCTGTCTGATATATAGTAGTTACTACTAACAATTATGCTCTGCAAGTATTATTTTTCTATAACATGTTTTGGCCAGGTTTATATCTCCAACTAGTTTTGTGAGCAAGGTTCTGCATTAGAAAGAGATAGTATGAGGATTTCTACAAGAGCAGTAGAAGTATAGCAACACAGTCAATGTACCACTCCATAGGTCAAGCATTGCTTAAGATCCCAAGGATCTATCTATAATAAACAACATGGCAAAAGTAAGCAGAAATGCAAAACACTTCAAGAAATAAGAGTTGTAAAAGTATGTCTTTCTATCTTGAGGTATTTTTATTTACTTTCAATTTGCCCATGACTGTGAATGAATTCCACATTTAAATTATAATTTGATTTGTGAGGTACTGAACTCTTCAGTTTTACATTGATATTGTGACATTATCACATTCTCCTGAAGTCTGAATGCAGATGTCTTGGATATAAAAGATAAATTTTGCTTGTTAAATTCATGTGCATAGAAGTAAGCTCTATTACATCTATTCTGATTTTGTTACTCCTTAATGAAACATTTATTTGAATAGAACACAGTGTGTGCCTTTATTGGAAACTCTGTGTGTGTGGGTGTGTGCATGTGTGTGCGGGAGTAACTATGCAAGAAATGTTGGGGAATGTAAAATGATGATAGCTATAGTACGACCTGGGAAAAATACATATAAATGTAAATTCATTTCTTACACCAAGACAGATATCTTTCAAAAAACTAAATATTATTATATATTTACCTAGTTTTAAAGTATACTTCTCTGTAAGTATCACTATATTTGACTGTAAAATCTGTACTAACAACTTCAAATTATTTCAATTTAAATAAATGGCTCAGTAATACAAAGGGCACAAAAGATGCTTGCTTTCCGTGTAGTAAATGTGTTGCTGAGACTATTTCATAGAAATGAGGTTTATTCTGTAGAGTAAACATCTTCCCCATCAGTTACTCTGGAAGAGGTTACTCCTAATATAGGCAATGCTTCCAGAAGAGGCGTCCCTCTAATCTAGAGTCCTGCGTGATGGGATAGAGGAGTGGTCTGCAGACACACCAAAGAAAATAGCAGGAGACAACTTGTGAGAGATGAGGTCTACTAAATTATCAACAAGAGAAGATGGGGTTCATTGAGATATACTAAGAGGGAAAAGTAGACTCCAGAGATGGAAAGCTGCCCTGATAACAGAAAGTTCAGAGGTGTTGGGCAAAATAGCAAATTTTCTGGTCTAGTGGCAGCAGGCTGGACAGGGAAACTGCCAGAGACAGTTCAAAAGGTACAATGGTGGTGGGCTGTACTACAACACTCTACAGTACTCTTCTGCATTCAGTTGTTGCAGGGAGGGGGTTTATATGCTAAACTGCATAAGGAGGAAATCATTAATTTGCTTTGCTCTATTGTATGACTAACATTTTAAGTACAGCTGACTTACAATACAGACAGAAAAGTAGTTTGTAAAGATAACACTAGTTTGCCCAGTTCCCAGGGGCAGTAAAGATAATACTTATCCAGATATTCTGATAGCTGTACCCTTATAATGTTGCTTTGAGAGCAAGAGTCTTGGGAACACAAAAGAGGCATTTCAGGGATATGGTGCTAAGTTGCTTACTTTTTCTCAGAAATGAAGAAAACTGTGATAATTGGACTGAAAAACATTTATAGCTCTATATGCCTTTAATGTGGGAACCGGAATTTAAAAATAGAAATAGGGTACCAGGTATTCTCACTTGCAGTGGGCACTCCTATCCTAATTGGGAAGAAAAATTGTGAATCAGAAAACTTGTAAGTTTGCACTCACTGTGTCCCTTTTCACCTCTCAGACTTCAGTATGACTGATCAAGTTTCAACCTCATCCAAACTGCCTCTTACCCAGTTCTCCCCGCTTTTAGGATTCTCTTTTCCCTACAAGTCCTCTCTCACACTTACTGCAATGTGAAATTTCTTTCTCATTTATAAACTTCACTTTTTCTATAAAAACAAAAACAATGATTATATATAAAATACAGAAACAAGTACCCTGTGAGACATAGGATTCATATGTTAACTACGAATATATAAATCAGTAAATAATGTGACAAGCATACACCATGCAATTAAACAATATATGTGCTAAGCATACAGCTATGAAGATCAAGGAACAGTTATCATTCAGAGTCCACTAAATATGCTTGAGTCATGTAATGTTTTTGATACACAGTAAATTCATGAGGCTTATATAGGCAGTGAATATTTATAAGTTCTTAAAGTGGGCAACTTTTTCTACCTTTATTTGGACTTTCCCAAGATACGTAAATAAAATCTACTCTGATCTCCAAGGTAAGTGATGAACAGCACTTTGGCAAGGTCTACTCCAAATTGTCTTTCTGAGAGTATATCCAAAGACTCAATTTTATGTTCTTTTAAAGCTCCTTGCACTCTATCCTAAGTGTGTTCTTCTACCCGCATTCTTTTCTATTCCCAGCTCCAAGTGTTTTAAAAATTGAATTACTACTCAGTGTTATTTGAAAATCTTCAGCTGAACAGACAGTTTCTCTGCTCCTTGAATTCTGGGTTATATTTTCTGGTGCTATCATGAAATGATACCAGTGAATCAAGATAAATCTTCACATGAGAGCCAACATTTTGCTTATAATGGTTTAGGTAACACTGGACTCTTTGAAAATAGCAACTGGAGATTTTCAATGGTATCTACGAGTTCCCGAGTTTATCTGCTGAAAAAGAAAAACAAAACCTGCTTCCCAGAGTCTTCCATCTGTCTGTGGCCAGAATCTTCAACAGCCTTGCTCTGGTTGGCTGGAACTCGCTGTGCATTCCTTTTTGCCTGGCACAATGTCCCTTAGGTGCACCTGTGTGGACTCAAATATAACTAAAGTTTCAAAGTACCTCATGCATTGTTTCAGCTCAGCTTTATCACTCTGCGTTGCTTAATCTTTAATTCTGTTTTTTGGTTTCCTCTACAACACATAACAACCTAAATTCTTTATCACATAATGATTTAATGGTTTTCTGAATATTTCTCTGTACTTCATCATCTGCCTTGGTGTTACCAAGTGAAGCTACACTTCAGTAACCACTGCTGAAAAATTGGCATCACTTGGGAGAGGCAATGAAAAAGAAAAAATAGCTGCTGAATGAAATACAGTCCAAACTTGCAAAATAGGCTTTTATTGTTTCAATTTTTTCTTGTTTACTCATTGTTTGTCCCCACTGTAATTTGAATATTTAAAAGTACTTTACTGATAGTAGATGACATTTAAAGCCACTGGTGACAAAACTCCAAAGCTAGCTACTAAATGATTATTTTTTTTCTATTTATTCAGTTTTAAATATTGCTCTTCCTTTCTGCTTTGTTCTTGCCTCGTATTATTTCTAAATTCTTTTTCTTTGTTTTTCATGCAAATTACTTTTTTTCTTTTCCTGTTATGTCCTGCCCACTCTTTTTTGCCTTTAAAAGTATCAATTTCTATTTTTTCAGATGTCCCTTGCATATACTAACTGGTATAACACCCTAAAATGACAAAGAGGTTAAGAACATAATAGATATGGAATGATGTACATTTAAAAGTAACTATCACATATTCAAAGAAAGCTTTAAGCTTTTAAGAAGGAAGGTTCACTTTTGTGACTTTTCTTGTGGCTTGTATTCTGAGATAGAGTGAAGTGGCCTTATTGATTGTGCATGGGATGAGTAGAGCTGATTACCCCTGACCCAGTATAAACAAAAATGAGTCTTATTTTCAGTTTTAAACCCATTATTCATAGACTTCCATATTCATAAGAACAATAACAACCAAATTTATTAATTTTAGGAACATTCCTTCTGTGATGAGAATTTGGGGACATAAAATGCAATGTATTTAGCACTGCTTATGTTAAAAACTGTTGATCGTATGATGGTAATTTGTGCCTGGCTACAAAGTCATTACTTGCTGTGTTTCAGAGTATATGTTCCTAAAAAGCTTCTTTTAAAGTGATGATAACAACTTCCAGTTGCATTTTAAGAGTAGGTTTGGGCCCGCTTGTTAATCAGTATCTACAGCTGGAAAAATTGGAAATGAGGCCAAGTTTTTGTTTTTGTTTATGCTTCTTCATTCTTTGCTCTTCTGGTTGGCCCCTCCACATCACAACAACTACTTTTGAGCATTTCTCTTTCACCACTATCTTTAGAAATGGTGAGGTAGGCATTGTTGTTTTCTTGGTTGTTGCATTAGTTTTCCTATCAGAATGGACAAAATACTTGAGATCTGCAATTTTAGGAAAGTGGCTGTTGGTGTCATGGCTGGCTGGCTGCCTGTAAGGCAGAAACATAATGGTGGCAGAGCATGGCGGAATAAACATGTTTCGTTCAGAGTGGCCAGGAAACAAAGGACGGAAATAGTGCCACAGATGATGGGGCTCTGAACTCTATGCAGACCCTAAGTTGTGCCTCCATGACCCACCCAGACATACTTATCAGCTTATTTTACTAACTCCTTGTGTGACTCCCAAGCCAAAGAGATGGGCAGTCCATATTAAATGTTACATCCTTCTCCTTGTTAACTTTACACCCAAACATATTTCCTTAATTGTACTTAATTTTCAAATAAAGACAATAAGGTATTAATTCTACTTAACATAACTGTCTTGTACACAACCAAAAACTGCCTAATTCCTTCTCCTAGATTTTACCAGTTCCAGGATTTTTCACAAATCCAAGTCAAAATCTCTTCTGAGACTCAAGGCAAATTCTTAGCTGTAAGCCTCTGTAAAAGTCAAAAGCAAATTACCTAATCTGAAGGTATAAAGGCACAGTGTAAACATTCCATTCCAAAGGAGAAACTAGGGTGATAGAAAAGAATTGACAATTATGACACTTATGTCTTGTCTCTCTATGTCTGCATCTGGAGCACAAGGTGGTGAGATGTGAATTCTAAAAGGTTTTGGAAGTTCCGCGCCTATAGCTTTGCGGATTGCAGCCCATGGAGCTCATCTTCAGCTGGCTTCATTCACACACTGCAGCTTTCTTTGGCTATATTCCACATTCCTGGAATCTTCAACTCTCTGAGATCTCCACTGCACATTGAACTTCATTTCCAAGGCCATATTGCTGGTATCGCAGGCCTCCCTCTAAAATCTGTGTGCAAGCTTCCATAACCCCCTATGCTAGCATGCTTCCAAAACTAGAAACACATGGTTGATGTCAAGGTCTACCAATAGCTTTAGCACAAGTTGAACCCCCTTAGACCATGGCTGAAATAGTCTCTGAAATCATAGATGGTTGAACTCAGGAAAATATATCTCTAGGTGGCCCTGAGTGAGCAATGTGTTCTGGAGCTCTCTTCTCAAAACAAAATCTTTCAGAAGAATTTTCCCTTTTTATACCCTTAAGCCTGTGATGGAAATGGTCCGGTCAACTCCTGAGATGCCCTTGAAACATCTTTCCTATAGTTCTAATGCAAAGTACCTGGTTTCTTTTAAATGGCAGTAATCTTTTCAGCAACCACACTCTGCTTGGTCCCAACCTTAGAGCCACTATCTTTCTGGACAAGCTGAACAATTTTCATCTCTTTCAGCTCTGCTTTGTAATTCTGATTCTCATTGTAAATCTGAATGAAAAGAGTCAGCATTGCTCCTGCCATGGCCTGAACCCTGGGCTGCCTTGAAATTTCTTCTGTCAGAGCAATGCATTCACCAACTTTAAATTCAACCTCACGCAAATACTTTGGGCATGGGGAAAAATGAGGACATGGGTTTTTTTTTTTCTTCTCTTTTCTTTTTTTTAACCACAATCTCTGCTTTTAGCACTCTAGGACAATTCTAGACACTTCTCTAATTTAAAGGAGAGGAGACATAATTTGGCTAATGGTTTTAGGGGATTTACTCCATGGTTACCTGGCTTCAAGGCAGAAACATCATAATGTAACACGGACACTTAATTCATGTTATCCAGGAAGAAGAACAAGAAAACAACATCAGGGAGAATGACACAACTAACCAGCTATAGCCCCAAGGTTACATCTCCATGACCTACCTACATACCTAATGGTATGCTTTACTAATACCCTGGTCAATCCCCAAGCCAATGAAATGGGCAATCCACCCGAACCATGACAATCATTTAAGCCTACATATCATCTTTTGGTATATTTGCATATGAAAATGATAAAATATTGGTGTTTCAGGATCTTTTACTTGACTAAGTTTCAGGAAAGTTATACTATTTTTTGTGACAATGCCATATTGAGTTATAGTAAACAGAGCTTGCCTTCAAGAGAGGTAAAGTCTACTCATGAAAAAATGACACAAAATGGGAAAATTGTGTTCCAACAGTGATAAAATAATAGGTTACTGGCTTCCCATTAAGTGGTAAATGTCTCATGTGATTGAAAAGTTGTTTGCTCTGATAAAACAATTTCAGGTAACAATTTCTATCCATGCTGAGGTTAGGTACAATGTTTGCTCCCTCTGTAAACCATTCTCTCTAGTGAATTCCCAAAGCACAACATAACTGAAAATAAATTGAAGATTGACATTAGAATTTGACATGATTTTCTATCTTTTAGTTTTGCAATTTGGAAAATTTATTTAACATTTCTGAAAATCGAATTTTTAATTTAGAAAATAAAGATAATTCTATCTTGTGAAACATTTTAAAGGCTAATAAATTCAGTAACTAAAATAAAATAATATATTCAATGCATAAGTCATTCCCATAAATAACTATTTTCATTTTTAAGGATTCTTTCTCTATTGTAAAAAATTCTTTTTGGGTATTAGGGAAAACTTTGCATGAAAAATATATAAATACATTATATATTGCTAATACATTAAATAAATTGTATTGAAATCTTAAGATTAAAAGTCTTAAATCAACCTGCCTCATAGAAATGAATACATCACCCCACCTCATAGAAATGAATATATCAACCTGTCGCATAGAAATGAATACATCTAATTAAGTGTATACCAGTGCTGCCACCTGTATTCTGAATTCCAATCACAAATCTTTCAGGGAACCTTGCTTTATTTATCTTTTCTTTCTTTTCTTCCTTTTCTCTTAAAAGTTTTAACATTGATTTAGAATGTTTAAGCCTACTACATCCAATAAAATATAAAGAAAGGTTATCTTATGGGTCCTTGATGTTAGAATTTGGTTCTCTATATCTTTCTCCTTGTAGGCAAACTTATTGAAAGTTATCCACACTCATTGCTTCTCTCTGTTCCCTACATCTTCATCTAGTCTTATAATCTCCAAGACCTTATTTATGGCAGTGGTGTCTAATCTCTGTATATCTTCCAGAGTCTATGATTGACCCTAGACTTAGACACTAGCTGACTTCTGTGCTTCCCCAGCCAGGCCTGGGGCCTCTTAGAAACTCTAAAAGACCTCACTCTTCTGCAACCTCTGTCTTTCCATAGCCTTATTTCTTATTGATTTAACAGGTACACTAATGTCCCTATTTCCTAATCCCAAACAACCCTTAACCTTGCTTTCTTCCTCTTCTTCACCCAGAGTTCAAGTCATCACCAAGAACAGCTTAACAAAGTCCAAATTATCTGCCCATTCTAATTCTTTTTTTCCCTTGTATATCTTACTTTGCTTGTAGATTCACTTTAGCCTCTACCTCTTCTGAGTCTTTATAAAGAATAGATTTATTTACTGCTTTATCATATTCAGATTTAATCATTACCACTAATAGTATGTAATTTTGAATCTCTGCCTTCACCTTGCAACCAAATTTCAACTTACTCCCAATAATAATATTTAGTTTCAAACAAATCCCCAAAAGTCTTTCTTGATTCTGCACATCTATCCCACTGGCAACCTTTGCAGCTCCACAATTAATATATGACTTGAGACATACTTCAGACAAAGTATTAATCTCTGTGCTCATCTCTACTGTTCCAGTTCATTTTTCTTAGGGCACCTGCAATTCCCTTTTTACCTCACAGGCATTTCAAAAGCCAACAATTTTGTAAACATCACAAACCAGACTGCAATACATTACTGGAGAAAATGCCCGTAGCTGTTTCATCATTTGCCTTGTTCTTCAGGACCCTCCTGTGGGCTTTTTCCATTAATCTCTTTTTTAGACATAGGATTGATTACTGCTTTCTCTGTGGCAGCCACACTATGCACTTTCTGTTTGTTGAACAAACCAAAATTATTCCTGCCTCAGGCTACTCCTTGTGCCTGAAACCTCTTCCTTAAAATCATCCCTTTAGTTCTTTGTTTAACTTTGATTTTAAAATACCTTCCTTATAAAGGTTTTCCTGTACTATCTTATTAAAGTGCAACTGGCCGTGCAAACCTAACCATTGCCTTCAGCTACCTGCCTCCTCACCATGCTGTCTGTCCCTCAAATCACTTATTAACATCCAGACTTTTGTCATGTGTTCTGTCATGTGCATGCCGAGTGACTTTCTACACCTCTAGAAAGGGATCTCCATGGAGAAGTCTCTGTCTTCATCAGCATTCTATCAGCCCTGGGTGTGGCAAATGCCTAAGACATGGAATTCAGTCAAACAACTTTTTGAATGAGTAAATGATTCCTGATTTATTCTGTTGGACTTTGACAAAAAACATATCTTTTCTTTTACTTGAATCTATCTCCACCGAAATAAGGAAGTTGGAACAGAGCACCTTGTGTCTTCCTTTTAGCTCTGAATCTCTATCTTCTGATCTCTTCGACAATCTTATTCCCAAGTAGGTATCTCCATCACCATGAACAGCAGGTAGTGCAGACTCCATTAGCAGAAGTCATGCAGATGTGGGGAACATCTAGCAAAGGGTCCTAAGTAGTATGATCACTCAACCTGCCTCAGGAACACAGAAAAGGTTTTGTTCTCGGTTTTCCTCAAAATGATACTGTGTGTTGAAACAGAGGAAGTCTACCGGGGTTTCTGCTCTCTGCCACCACTTCATTCCCACTGCAGCCCCTAAAACGTCTTTCTGAGTCTAAGGAGCAAAGTTTGGAATGAAAACCTTAGAGAAGCATTAAAGTTTTGTTGTAGACCCCACAATAAATGTGTGTCATACTCACTCAAATGCAGAGCAAAATAACTGATGGAGAATTCATAGTACTGAACGTTAAGGAAAAAACAGTGGGCTGATTGGAATTAATCTGTATTGTGAGTACCTGTCAAGGGGTTGGTGGGGCTATTAATTAGTATTCATTGGCAAATATTGTCAAAACACTAAGGAGAAGCTTGATGAGCTAGGACTAATAGTTTCTGTGAGAAAATATATATTAAATTACAATGGTTTTATAGCAGATTTTCACATCATAAGAACTAAATATTAGGGAGATATGTTTGGCTCTATAAATATGATTTGATTTCATGCTTATAATTTTGAAATATTGAGCCATTTTTCTGTTAGACATTTCTAATTATTTCTATTTTATTTGGTTTATATTTATTAATTACATCCTAAGAGATTCAAAAGTTAATATTTCCCTGTATGAAAATGTGGAATATATTTTTAGTGATCGTTAATGCATAAACATGAAGAATTCTGCCAATATAGATTATACCATAGCAGATTGCACAGTATTTATAGGACAACTGTATGAGAGAAAAATAAACTCTTAAAAGTTGCCATGAAAATATTTCGAGATATGGTAAAGTGAAAAACTCTATAGACAGAAGTATAAGCATATAGACAGATACACAATTGTATTTGATGTAGTCGCTTTAAGTGAGAATAACTTGCTATCAGTGAGTTGACATATAAAACCTAGCCTCTGTTGAGGATATAAAGATCATTGAGTGGGGCTGGGGATTTAGCTCAGCGGCAAAAGCGCCTGCCTGGCAAGCGCAAGGTCGTGAGTTTGGTTCCTGGTACCGGAGAAAAACAAAAAAAAAAAAAAAAAAGATCATTGAGTTACAGTGACCTTTTTTTAATGAGCATGCTCCTTTTTTAATAAGTTGCTAATGAGGTGAGCATTTTCATAGTATTTATCACTGACTAAAAATTTCCCAAGCACTTTTCTAGCTTTAAATAATGTTCTCGTAAAGTGGGCATGTGTGAGTGAAAAGGTAGATATAAATATAGATGATATAGATATAGACAGATATAACTGAACAACCTTTTTACTTTGTGTTTTCACTAAAGCCTTTATATATAATATATATGTATAATACATACATAAAATATTAAGTAAATATTTTTAATAATCATAGACACTAAAGCATAATACGAGTTCCACTGTGACAGGTATGCTTATTTTCTATGATCTAAAGCTTTTTACAGTAGCAATAATCATATAAAAAGCCCAAAAAGGAAAAAAGGAAATCCAAGAACTGATAGGAGGGAGATGCTGTGGAGAACTGTGAATAGGTTTTCCTCACAGCATGGCTTCTCCATGGCAATTGCTGAAGGCACTATCGCTCTAGCTGAGAAATCAATGAGTCTGCCAGAGAAAGGAAATGTGCACCTCCACTGTTTTGGAATATGCTTATCTGGTTGAGCTACAATTAAGGAACAAGAGCCCCGGGGCCAACACTGAGAAAGAATATGGTGCAGTAGGCATCCCTTACAAAAAGCAGTGGTCACATTTAATTTATCATAAACCCCAGGTGCATTGTTCTCCAGTACATTGGTAAGTTACTTGAAAAGTGTAATTGCTACAAGTGTCGCGGTTACCACTTGCAAAGTTTTACATTTTGGCAAAGAAAAACATTTAGTGTGTGTTCAATTTACTTAACAGTATTGATATTGTTTCGAAAACTAAGGCAGGGGCTTTGACTATCAAATGTAGGATTTGTTAAATAACCTAAGGCAAAAACCTGACATACTTTACTGTAATGAATGCAAATGTTGACATAAACTTACAGTTGAAAACTACTGCTTTTCATAAAATTTTGTTTACTTTTATTTTCTGATGGAGAAAAACATATATATTCATTGTAGACTATATAACCATAGTAACAATATAGGCTTTTGAGAATAGTTTCTTCCATTCTTTATCCAAAGCCCTTATAGTCCAGAGAGAGACAGAGACAGAGACAGATACACAGACCAGCTGAGAGAAGCAGATGTGATCATGTGATGTTCGTCATCATACTTTAATACATCACTTGTCTCACTGTTAGAATTTCTTAGACATGTTTACCCACTTTGGAGAACACTTCCAGATGAAGTTACTTGCAATCCAAGCTTTGGCTGTATTATAAAAATAAAACACTAGAAAAATATTCTCCCAATAAGACATATAGATGCCATTTACATGTGAGTGCATATTTTGTTCTATGGATTCATAACGATAGATGTGCTGAAATAAATAGCTATTGATCAATACATGTTTTAATTATATGATTTTGATTCATCCTCAGTATGGTTTTCCACACTCTATTTTTCATGTAATAATAATGCTTATTTACTTAACCTAAAATAACTCCTTTTCATAGAATACAACTTTTTAAATTATATTTGTGCAATACTGGATTTAAATAATATCTTGGTTGAATATTTAGATTGTTTCTTCCTTGTTTATCCAAATTTTGCTTTTATGCATACAAGATTCATAAATTTGCTCAAATTTCTCTACAAATATTTTCACGCATATTTTCTGAATTGACAATTCTATGATTAAAGGCTGTGAACTCATAACAATATATACTATACATTCATTTTAAAAATGGTTTCTCTAAAGGTTGGTTTAATTTTTTAACCAACAAGACACTCAAAAGCAAGAAGGTCAATGGACCATGGATTAAAACCACCAAAACTCTGAGTCAAAATGAAATTTTTTTCTTTGTAAATTGATTAGATAGGGTATTTGCTGTAGTGACACAAAGCTGATTAACATAATATCTCAGTGTTATTTTACTTTAAGTCCTTTGCTGTGTTAGTCTGTTTTGCAAAGCTGTGACAAAATCAACCAAGAGAAGGAAAAGTTTATTCTGGCTCACAGATTCAGAAATGTCAGTCCATGGTTGCCCATCTCCTTTCTAAGGGCCTGAGGTAAGGAAGGACAGCATGGTAGCAGGAGTCTCTGGCACAGCAAATCTGCTCATCTTATGATGTTGAGGAAGCAAAGAAAGCTGATGGAAAGAGGCCAGGGACAAGGTATAGTCCCCCATTTCACCTTCTCGTGACTTATTCTCTTCAAACAGTCCACATCTCTTTAGTTTCTATCACCCACCAATAATGACATCAAATTAGGAATCATTGATGGATTAAACATCTAATAAATTCAGAGCTCTCCTGGTTCAATTACTTCCCTGAAGTCTATTAGCTGACAAGCAAATCTTTAGCATGAGAACTCTGGAGGACATTTCGGAATCAGACAATACCATTTGCTTATATTTAATGATTATATTTATCTTTAAAGTATTAACATATCAAGTTTTCTACTTTTCTTTTGATCTTTATGATCTCTTTAGATACTTTTTATTTTAAGTGTATAGTTATTTGATTTGTTTACATTTATTTGGGGGGCTATCTTATTTTATTATTATAATTTAGAAAACAAGTTTTAAAGTAGGCAAAGCAAACATCAAGGAATGCTTTATCTTATCTCAGCTGGATGCTAATAACATATATAATGAGACTGGTTAATCAAACTGGTGTGGAAACATGATCACACTCCTTTTGTTTGTTCAATTTACTTAAAAATCCATCAGCCTTTTTTATCGTAAATCATAGGTTCTAACTTTTTCTTTCAAGCTATCCATGAAATTGTTTTTCCATTGATTGTCCATCATAGTTATTTGTTTCTTAATTCTTAATTCAGGGCATCTAATCATTCTTCCAAGAGCAGGAAAACTAGAAGATCTCATCAGTTCACTGGTATTTTGAAAGTAATTGTCACAGAAAGTAATTTTAACCATCAGCCCTATATAACATAATGACACTTGTACTGCTCAGGTAATACATAGACTATTTATAATTACTGCTGAGATCCAACATTGGCTTATGTCTTTCACACTTACATGTTGTGTTATATCCTAAAATACCATAATATGCCAAGCAGAGAAACCTGCAGAATGTTGAAAATTTGGTAGTGTGGCCAGGTCAAGAGAAGCCATCCTGACATCATTTGTGTTAGGTTCATATCACAAGGCCAAGTGTTCTCTCCTATCCAGGTGAATTCCTTTTAGGAGTCTTTTAGGCAGAAATCTTTGCTGATGACCACACAAGTTAACTTCTATAGTTTTCATCAACTTTGAAATTTGTGAAAGGTATTGGACATCTGTGATGCTTCCATCCCAAAATGCATGTGGCTCATTCTACACATCCACATTCACCTTTCTAGAGTGTCTTATCCATGTTCTTGTTGCTGGGTCAAAATCTTGGACAACCACCAAGTCCTGTGTACGGAACTGTAGGCTTCTGTACTCCGTACTATCAAACCTTTCCAAAGTCCCCCAGTTCCAAAAGCTTTTGAACCATATTGTCAGGAACCATATTGTCAGGCCACTTCTGTAGTACCAAAATTTGTATCAGCCACTTTCCTATTATTGGGATTAAATATTTCTGTTTTTTTTTTTTTAAGACAGGATTTCACTGTGTAGTTCAGGGTGGTCTTAAACTCACTATGTAGCCCAGGCTGGCCTCACACTTATAGCAATCCTCCTGCCTCAGTCTCCCAAGTGCAGAGATTACAAGTGTGTGGCACCATGCCTGGTTGGGACAAAATATTGGACACTATAACTTAAAGGAAGTATATTTTGGCTGATGGTTTCAGTCCATGGTCAGATGACTCCAAAGTAGAAACAGGATGGCAGAAGGGTATGGGAGAGGAAAAGGTGCTCAACACATGGCAACCATGAAGCAGAGGGAGAAGGAAAGAGCCAGGGACAGGAATACACAATTAGCCAGGAATGGTGGTGAATGCTTGTAATCTCAGTGCTTGGGAGGCTAACACAGGAGGATCAGCACAAATTCAAGGCTAATGAGACCTTAGGTCAAGGAAATAAAACAACAACAATGTTTCAGTTCATACCTTTACTGACCGACCTTTAACCCGCCCCCACCTCCTAACAGCAAGTCAGCTACACACTCTTCAGTGGTCTAAACCAAAGATGACTATGGTCCCCCCCTAAACAGTCAATCAGCTTCTAAACAGGAGACTTTGGGGAGACATTTGAGATTCAAACCTTAACAAAAGGGATAGAAAAACAAACTAAACTAACAATTTTTACTCCACAATTGCTCCAAACCAAAGCATTTCTACTTGTCTTAAATTTGCATAATAAAAAGTCACAACTAAAGTGACTGTTTCTAGAACATTGTTTCTTACATGTTTACTTTTGCATTTTTTAATCTAAAAACTCAAGCAATAAATTTTGTCTTGCTGATCATTCTGATTAGAATAACATGTGTTAAGCAAATTCCAGGACAATTTTAACAGCAATGCTGACTAGTATGAATTCTGATGACATCAGTGTTACAGAATTTACTTGGTGGAAAATACAATTAAATATTCAGAACATCTTATTCATTTCCTTCTCTCATTCTCTTTAGTTCTAATGCTTTTTCTGCCCATTTGAGATTGTTCTACTTGTTGTATACGTAGAGAGCCAATTCTTTGCCAGAGTGTGGATGGGAACTCTAATCTATTTCCTTCTCTGTTAGTAAATTAAGCTGTGGAATTTCAGGAGGCTAATGTCTGATCTGACATAAGCTGCCTGGGTCGTTATCTCTCTTGTTCCTGAACCAGTGATGCTAAACACCAACAGAAAGAGTACAAAATAAGCAAATTATGAATTCTTAATTCAGCCATTCACAAGCGGTCTATGGAACATCTACTGTGCATCAGCAATGTACAGAATTCTAAAACAAGAGTCTTATGGCTGCAGTTAAAATATTACATCCTCCAAATATTGGCATACATGTGCCTCAAAAGGCTTATATGTTGAAGACCTGGTCTTCTGGGCAGAAATACTTAGCGGCAGTTCCTTTGGAAGGTGACTGGATCATGAAGGCTCTAATATCATCGATGGATTAATGCATTGGTGGGTTCATAACTGAATGGACTATTGGGAGATTATGGAAACTGGGACTTTTATTGGGACATTAGTTCTGCCTCCCATTCACAGAGAGCCATATACATAGACTCTCCCACACATTACATGCTTCTCATGTATCACACATCAGCTAAATACTTTCATATACATTTACAATATTCATTTTATAATAATCCTATAAGTTAATTATCATTATCTCCTTATTAAATATGAATAAAGTAAAAGCCCATGGTATCACAATAATTAGTAACTGAGTTTTGACTCAGGTCGCATTTCATTGCATTAATCAAAGGACTTTTAATACATTTATATATCAGGCACCCCTGCAGTGAGTCCCAAGTGTCCTGCAAGGTGCTATGGTGCACAGGGAAAATAAAGAGCAAGAGTCAAAATGGTGATGCAGATCTGGCATGGCTAGTTGTGAAACTCCTTTTTATTACTACTCAGTTCTCAAGGAACAAGGAGGGCTTCAACTGATGTAATCTTTCCCTGGAGCATCATAGCATCACAGGATTGTTGAGTCCTCAACTGTGACAGGAACTACACTGAGGTATATTTCTACATACAATAGCTGGATTGCATGACAAAATGCTAAGCCTCAACAACATACTAAACACTAATCACAATTAATAATGAAATGATTTTCCCCAAAAATATATAGAATGGCCCTCCATAAATGGTAGATCTATATACCATTTATTGTCCACATATTCGTATCTATCTCTCAATACCTCCACAATCCTGCATCATTGAAATAAACATTTTTCAGATGGAGGGACTGTCAGATTCATTTGTGTGTTGGCAGCTCTTTAAAAAATAATAAATGAAAGAAAATAATAAATAATAAATTATTACTCATATTTTCCCTTCCTTTTATTCATCTCCATATTAAATCAAAGTATTGAGTAGAAAATAATAACCTACTTTCCTGAAATAGATTTATTATTATCTGACAAGGGCTGAGGCTATGCCAACAAGTCCATATTCCATGCATCTCTGCCTCCAGGACCAGGGTAGAGCTTTAGTCTCATCCTTCCTTCCCATCCCAAGTGGCCTTCATGCCAAGGTTGCTACCTTAATCTCTATGGATAAAGATCTCCTACACCTGCTAATGTTAGACTTTTCAATTTTAACATAAATGTGTTTATATTTCATAGTCTAGCCTTCTATAATTTCCTTTTTATGTAATTAAATTGGCATGTGCAATTGTTTTATCTCATAAATGAATTGCCTTACTGAAAATTATAAACAGTAAGGAAAGACATGAATTCTTTGGAGTTGATCTCTTTTTGTTCTTGAGTTTACTTTAATTTCTTTCAGTCTTATTTAGTCTTTAAATCTGATTTAACTCCTAAAGTCTGATTCAGTTAGTGGTATACCTGGTCTTTTCAGTATTCATAACTTTTTGTTGAAGATATTGTCTCTTTACATTTTGTTCATTTGTCTTCAGAGACTCTGACACCAAAGATATTTTTCTTGCAAAAAGTATTGAAGTTGTTTTTCTCTATCAATATGAATAAATCATCTGATCTTTACTTATGTTATTTAAATTTCATTTGAAATGGAACACACTTCTTATGGCTAACTGATATCCTGTAAAAAATCTGTTTACTATACTAAAAGAAAAAAAAAGAGATAAAGACATAATTTATACGTATGTTTGTGTGGCTTCTATTTCACTGGTCAGAGTTGAATATTCTGTGAAAACTTTTGATTATTTGATTCATTCATCCATTTATTCACTTATTCAAAAAATTTTGTTATATCCAATAAGGAGTCTGGCCTTTTTCATGCACTTGGTGTTTGTCATATGACAGAGACTTTGTTTCTATTCTACTGAGAATAGGGAATAAGAAACTCAAGAAACACATATTATGTGTATTATTATATTTATAGATTAATATTTTATATGTGTGATAATATACACACAAGTAGGAAAAACTACAAGTAGTATAAAGTAGACTATCAAACACTAAGATGTAATGAGACATTCTGAAATATTAAATAAAGTAACAAACAGTTCTTTCATGAAAAGTATTCAAGTGCCAATTTCATGGAATAATGATCATCTAAGTGGCTATCAAGAGGATATCTTTCATCTCTAAAGAAAGATTGAGCAAGTTTTCCATTACTGTGTAATATGTCACTACAAACTCAACAAATTAAAACAGTATCTCATATCACAGTTGCATGGTGCAGAGATCCAGATAGGCTTCCCTAGATCCTTTGGTCTCATTAATCCTGAAGCAAGGGTTTAGTCAGAGGATCTGATGAAGAGTCCACTTTTTGACTCACTCATGTCATTGGCAAAATTAAGTTTTGATGGTGGAAAGACTGAAGTCACCAACTTCTTGCTGGAGACAAGCGGGGGTCTAGATCAGCTTCTAGGGACCGCTCTGCAGCCCATTCTAGTAACATAATCACCCTCCAAACAAATCCCTGTTGTGCTTTAAATTTCACTGGATTCTTATACTTTCTTAAAGGTAAAATTTTTTTCTTTTAAAGTGTTCATACAGTTACAATAAGTCCACCTAGATAATCTTTCTTTTCATTAATTCAAAGCCAGCCAGTGAGTACCCTAGTCTGCATCAGCAAATTCCTTTTTTGCCAGATAATGAAACACAGTCATGGGAGTGATGTGTCATCATAATCACAGCCTGAGATTAAAGCAAGATATTTTGGGGAATGACTTTAGAAACCTGGCTCCTGCAGGTCCTAAGGTAAGGATTTCCAAGGAGCCTCAAGAAGACAAAGACAGCTGAGCAGGATTTCAGAGCAGGTCAAGAACAGTATTGCGGGACCTCAGTTGGGGTTTGGAATGTGGGGGAAGGGTGCACAGAGTTCATGGAGAGTGCTCATTTAGGGTGTAATAGGCTTTCTTAAGGACTTTAAATCTTCCATGGAGTGGAATATGGAGTCCTTAGTGAATTAAGGACAAAGTATTTTTTTCTAATCTTCTCCCTTCTGGAGGAGAAATATATTGTACAAAAAAACACATTGTATAATTTTCTTTCACCCAATGTTTCTAAATATTTTATATTAATAAGTAGTTTTACTTCTCATAATTTATTTCTAGTGTTCACATTAGAAATAAGTTTCTTTCCTGAAGTGAGATAATTAGATAATTTATCTTTAAAATTCTATTTCAATGGAAGCAAATGAAAATTTGTAAAGCAAGTAAGTCTGACACAGTTGATTCCCAAGAGAAATATTTTCAAATTTTATTATCAGATGCTGTGTCATAATTTTCAAATCATTTTCTTCATATTTTGTTCTTAGGGCTCTATTTCATTTGATTAAACTTTTGGTAGTGATATGATAATGTCAACGATCATGACAGCAATGCCTAGTACTTACTAAATGCATGCTTCTCCGATATGCTGCTGCCAGTGCTCTGCTTGTTTGACTCATAAATTCTTGCAGCAATCCCTTGGAGGTAGTAAATGTAATTGTATCCTTTCTACAAAATAATGACATTGTGGCATTGAATAAATATTCTTAGGATATGTTCTCTTGTCTCACTATAGTAACTATTTCATCACTTATATGTATATTTGAATATGTTATGTTACATCTCTGAAATATACATAATAACATTGGTTTAAAGATAATAACAAAATTTATCTCAGTGGAAAGGCATTTGCATTGTACGTGTAAGGCCTTGGACTGGTCCTCAGCATCAAAAACATATTTTTAAATAAAGGAAAAAGAAAAGAAATTTACTCTGGGTCACATGGATATTATGACAAAATGAAAAACACGTGCCATGTCATATTTAAACTTTATAACTCTTTGGAAATATCATCTGAGAAAGATACTACAGTGATCACTACTTTGCCTCAGCAACAAAGAGTACTACATTATATAGAAGTTAAATAAATTTGCCATATTCAGAGGGCTTTAATATGGCAGAATTTGGCTTGGACATTTATCCTCTGGTTCTAAAGCCTGGGTTCAATTCCTCCTTTTAGCACTTCCTTTAGGAAACAAATATTAGGGGGCTGAGCTCACTTTGAACAAGGCTCATATTTACAAACTTTTCATGAAGAGGGACAGAGCATATATATTAGGGTTTGCTGGCCACACAGTCTCCATAACTACTACTCATCTCTAACTTTTGTGATGTGAAAACAGCCAGAGACACTCATGAATGGAAAAGGTTTGGTCGTGTCTAAATAATATTCACAAAATAAGCAGTGGGTCAAGTCTGACCATGAATAGAAGTTTCCCACTACATAGAGCTCAGAATAAAAAAACTATCACTCAATGAAACAGCATGAAAGAGTCTTTTGAATATCATACTGTGCAGAGGTCAGATACAAAGGTGAATGTACTGGCCTGTTACAGACAGGAGATCCCCACTCAGAAGGCCCATGAACTGCTAACACCAGGGTTCACGTTTGGGTCCTCCCTGCACGTGTGCTGTGCTGCCTGTGGTACTAGAGCAGGTTGTCTACAAACTACTGGCATTGTGATTCAAGTCGGGGCTTCACTTGTGCCTGATCTCCTGGAGGTCACAGACACAGGTGGTCTATGATCACCACCAGTGCAGCCCACATCTGGTTCCTGTGCAAGCCCTGAGCTGCTTGGAGATGCAGAATCAGACAGTCAGTGACGTGCTGACATCACGGTTTGCAGCTGAATGCCCAGAGAACCAGGCATTTCCCGTTTACTTCCTGGGGCAGAGCAGGTGACCCACGACCCCGCTGCTATTACAGTCTGAGTCTCTGCCCTCCTGTGCCCTGTGCAGACAGGACATCCTCACTCAGAAGGCCCATGAACTGCTAACACCCGGGTTTGCATTTGGGCCCTCCCTGTGCATTCCCTGCACTGCCTGAGGTACTAGAGCCTGTGGTCCATGGACTGTTGGCACCACAGTTCATGTCTGAGTTTTACTTGTGCCCTGACCCCCTGGAGGTGATAGACACAGGCTTTCTGTGATCACCATCAGTGCAGCCTGCATCTGGCTCCTGTTCATACACTGAGCTACCTGGAGACATGGAATCAGGTGGTCCACAAAGTGTTGAACCTGCAATTCATGTCTGGGTTCTGCCTGTGCCCTGAACTGCCTTGGGACACAGGACCACTCTTCCATGACTGCACCACCAGTTCAGCCCAGTTCTGGGTCATATGCATGCCCTGAGCTTGCAGGGGACACTGGATCAGACAGTCTGCCATTGGCTGTCATTGCAGTTCATGTCTGAGACCTGGGAGAACCAGATGCACTTCACCATCTTCTGGAAGACCCCAGACTAAGCAGGGCATCTCAGTGGACACTGAGGGGCAAGTCTGACCACCAGGAAAACTAGGGACAATAGTGACCTTTGCTGAGCTGCCAGGGAAGTGGGAGAGTGAGTGTTCTGCCTCTGGCATCAAACATGACAAGACAAAGGATTAAAATGAAATCTCAGAACTCCACCCAACTCAGAACAAGTCCAGAAGACATCAACATAGGAGAACTTGGTAAACAACCACCTGAAATTGCTGAAATGATTGCAATGGAAGTGAAGAAACAACTCCATCAGGCCATAGAAGAGATCAGATCAGAAATAATCTCTCAGGCAAAAAATGAAATGACAATAATAATGAAAGAATTCTTCAGCACATCTAGGCAGCAGATGGGAACATTACACAAACAATATAGGAATGAACTAGAATGCAGGAAACAGATTCAAAGAGACATCCAGGAAATCAAAGCTTCCACTGAAAGCTGGTAAAATTGCTTCAGTGAAGCTGATGATAGAATTTCAGACATTGAAGACAGCATGGCAGCTAGGGATCTTGAAAGAAAGGATCTCTTAAAATCAACAAGGAACCAGGAAAAATCAATTCAATAGCTGCAAGACGAGGCAAAGAGGAATAATGTCAGACTAATAGAAGTCAATGAAACAGCAGGAGGTAACACAAATGACATAAAAAGAATATTTGCAGAAATAATAGCAGAAATTTTCCCAAGTATGGAAATATAATCTGATATATAGTAAGTGAGGCATATAGAACTCCAACTAGTCATAACCAAACTAAAACTATACCCAGATGTATAATAATCAAGATCCCAGATTTTCTGCTAAGGAATAGAAACTTAAAAGGTGCTAGAGAAAAGAAACAGATTACCTATAAAGGAAAGCCCATCAGAATCATAGCAGATTTCTCAGCACAAATCATCCAATCAAGAAGAGCTTGAAGCAAAGTATTTCAGGTCCTGAGACAAAACAGCTTCCAACCAAGACTGATGTATCCTGCCAAACTATCCTTAAAATTCAAAGGAGAAATAAAATATTTCCATGACAAAAAACAATTGAAGAACTTCATGAGTACCAAACCATGCTTACAAAAAGTATTGAAAAATATTTTAGGCAGAGAATAAAATGCCTGCAATTTCAAGAACAAAAATAGAAAGGAACCCTCAAGCAGAGCAAGCAAATAAACAGGTAAAAAATGTAGGAAGCCAACAGCAACTGAATAGCATGACTATAATAAGCCAACACATATCAGTTATAACCAAAAATGTAAATGGCCTCAATTCACCAGTCAAAGGAAACACTTAATCAGAGTGGATTAAGAAACAAAGTCCAACAATATGCTGTATATAGGAAACACATTTTACTCAAAAGGAAATCCATA
>NW_004955431.1:8043341-8045313 GCF_000276665.1 Chinchilla lanigera | reverse complement strand
ATGGATGTTATCTGACCACAGTGCAATGAAATTGGAAATTAATGACAAAAGGAATTCCAAAAACTCCATAAACACTTGGAAATTACATAACTGTCTCCTGAACAACCAATAGGACACAGAAGAAATTCAAGAAGAAATTTAAAACTACATACAAACAAATGAAAATGCAGATACAACTTACCGGAATCTACGGGATGCAATGGAAGCAGTCCTCAGAGGGAAATTATAGTGGTGAACTCACACAAAAGGAAAACAGAAAGAGAACAAATAAATAGCCTAATGCTGCACTTCAAACGTTTAGAAAAAGAAGAAGTCAGGCCCAAAGCACAAAGAAGACAGGAGATTATAAAGATCGGGAAGAAATTAATTCAATTAAAATGAAGAAAACCCTGCAAAAAAAATGAATCAAAGAGTTTGTTCTTTGAGAGAGTAAATAAAGTGATAAACTCCTAGCCAACCTTATAAAAAAAAAAAGAAATGACAAAACTCATATTCAGGCAATAATTAATGAAAAGGATGTAATCACTACAGATCCCACAGAAGTTCAAAAAATCATTAATACTTTGAAAATCTTTACTTCAATAGGATAGAAAACTCTGCAGAAATGGAGATTCCTAGATATGTACGAATTACCGAAGTTGTATCAAGAAGATATAAAAATCCTGAACAACCCAATATCAATTAATGAGATTGAAAACATGACTAAAACCCTCCCAACAAAGAAAAGCCCAGGCCCTGATGGATTCACAGCAGAACTTTATAAGAAATTCAGAGAAGATTTAATATAACACTCCTCAAACTCTTCAATGAAATTGAAAAAGAAGCAATTCTCCTTAACTCATTTCTGGAGGCAAGTATCATACTGATACCAAAACCAGAGAAAGACCCAACCAAGAAAAGAAAGAAGGGGGAATTATATATGTATGTATATTCAGAATAGCTAACATAGTTGTACTACTGACTTCTATCACTCTACTGAAAGGAACAGTTAATGATTACTTATTTAATCAATCATGCATGTCTGTTTTTCTGAGAAACCACTTTGAAGATATCAATATGTAATACAACCATTGTTAATTTCCTACCACTTTTCTGTAACTCTGTATTGCTTGTATTATTCTTATGCTTTTTGTAAATGGATGTCTATTTGTTAATACATTTTCCTACTTTTATTTTTAAAATAAATTTTAAAAAGTGAATGTGCTATTTAAATTTATTTATATGAAATACTATGAAAAGCAAATCTGATCTATGGGTATAGAAGTTAGAAGAATGGTTATCCTTGTGAGAACATAGTGATTAAGAAAGGCACAAAGGGAGACATTTGCGATGCTATCAATATTTAATTTATTGGTATGGGTATTGTTCATATATCTCTGTTCACTGTGGACATTAACTGATTGATTTATTCAGAATATGCAGTTTACAGATTTCAATAAAACAGTTAAAATACAATTTTAAAAGATTATGAGTTGAAAAAACATAATAAAACAGCTCCACTTTCTGGAATACTGAGGCGGGTAATGTGCACAAATATGAGAATGTGGAAAATGTTTGGAGAGAAGTGTAAAAAGCATATAATTTTCATAAAGAAGATAATAGGTTACATTTCGAATATTTATTAGTTTCTAGGAATTTGGTGAATTTCATTACTCATACTATCTGACTGACCCCTGAATGTACACAGATTCATAGGTAGTATTACTAGTGCTGTTTGTGTACTTGAGGAAGCATAGGTGAAAAAAGTTGATTATGTTTCCCATAGTCATCAAGCTTGCTCGTGGTAGGGAAGCTAATGGGTAAGTGTCCAAGCCAATCTCTGCCATGTTAAAACCCTCTGAATATGGGAAAGTTACTTAAGTTCCATATAACACAGTACTTTTTGTTGCTGAGGCAAAGTAGTGATGATGAGTATAGTATCTTTCTCAAATGATATTTCCAAAGAGTTGCAAAGTTTAAATGTGATATGCCA
>NW_004955431.1:8031861-8043096 GCF_000276665.1 Chinchilla lanigera | reverse complement strand
AGAGAGAGAAAGAAAGAAAGAGAGAGAGAGAGAGAGAAAGGGAGAGAGAATGAAGTAGTTCTGAGCATGATTGGAGATTGGTAAAAGTGAAGACCAGATTCCACTTAGGGAAATGTCATTCTTATGTAGTTCATTGTTAATAGATACTTCATTTTCATACACAACCAACGAGCAAAACCCATGCCACCACTGGACTGTAAAGAGGAAAATATCCCAGAAACTCCCCATTAATAACCAAATAACTGCACAATATCAAACTGATCTTGTTCTGAGAGTTTGGCATAAGTCCCCAATTATTTCATATTGTACTTAATCCAATCAGGAATACAAGCTTCTCAGACTGTCTATAATACCTGTGCTATAATCCCCACAATGCTAATGGTCTCTTAACCCCCATTTCTTAACTGGATCTAATCACTATACCTGGACATCCATTCAACACCTTCTTTGGCACAGCAGAATTGTTTTAAGTCTTCCCTCACTGCCTTCCTTTTCCAAATATTTCTTTTTATGTTTTGTATCAGATCAGAAAGGATGACCCAGCCCTTGTTACCTAAAGAGACATGAAGAGTTCGTTTTCTGCCACTCCACACTGCACATTTTGTACTGCATACATCAATGATACTACTCATTTATTTGTTTCCCTGTTTCTGTATTGTCAGAAAGCTGACTGCAATATGGGCTCAAGGAGACTAGCAGCATCTCCTATTTGAGCCCTCTCATATCTTTTTTCAAGTGTCAGGCAAAACATTTAAATTTAACAATTCAAACTTGCTTAAACACATGAATGAAGATCTAAAACTAATATACATATAAATATATATGTATATATATAACTATTTTGAATTATTAAAATATCATCAATTCCTTGTTATCCCTAATATCTGAGTAAGAAGTAAAGGGTGTTTTTATAAAGAGTATAAAGAGTTTGGCAATTAATAAAAAAAGTATTCACAGGTGGTACTTTAGTCATTGTTCCCACTGGCAGTTGGAACATTGGAAGAAAATGAAATATGTGAGACTAAAAACATTGGATATAAAAATCAAATTTTGAATGTGTGCCTTTACAAATTATGACTCAAGGTACCAGGCTGATTCATTTCATCTTTTGTCAACAAGCTTAGTATAAGAAAAGTATTATTTCAAAGATAGATGGCCTAATAATGAGGGATTTAAATTTGATTTATTGATGGATGGAAAAATACTTCCAAGTAAACACGTGAGTCTAGTCTGTATGCAAATAATTTAACATACCAAGGATAGTTGAAGAGGTTGGAAATTCACGAAATAATATTTTTATACTCATTGAGCTCAGATATGGAACTTAACTTCTGGGTACACATATATGTGGAAGAAAAGAATGGCTAATAATAGGGAGGGTCTATCTCAGCTCACATCATGCTTTAGAAATTAGCAAATTTAGGTGATGTTAGGCTGGGTATTGGAATGTGAAAGAGAGAAAATGCGCACTACTATAAGGAAATAGGTTGTGAAGAAAGGACAGGCAGAGAAGTGAGTTCTTGGTCAAAAAATATACATATATACAAATTGCTCAATAAAAGCATCCTATAGAGACTATTAGTGAAATATAAGTGAAAGGAAACAAAGGATAGCTGATAAGAATATCCCATCTACCCAGATGAAGAAAATATCATCAAAGATGCACAAATGTTGAAAAAATACTGTAGAAGATAGTATTGCACTAATGTTAGTTTCTTCATTTCGGATTTATGCAAGAAAATGTACTTATTTTGTGGTAAAACATTGAATTGTACATGTCTAAGGGAGCGATTTTTCTGCAACTTAACCTGAAGTGATTCAGAAAAGCTGTATTTCTGCAGAGAGAGATATACATATGAATGTATGGAATTTTGTGTAATTGTGTCAATTTGTGTCAAAACTAAAAATACAACACACAATTTAGAAAGAACAGTGTTCCTATTTTAATACTTATTTCTAGATTCATTGTGATGATCAAATAAAATTGTACTTTGCCTTCTAAAAAGATAATGTCCTCAATATTGCCATTATAGCAGGAGTCTCATGGAAATTATAATATGAACAGAAGGAAGACAGAACTGCATTTGGAAATTTTCAACCCCTAGGTATCTGCTGAAGGTTCTTTTTCAGCTAAAGACAATTTTACATCGTGTGGTAACAATTCAGTTTCTTGAGGAATATGCTGAATTTCTAAGAGAACTGAGTTTTGATGTAAATAAAGGAAATTTGTAAAAAAGTTAAAAAAATAATAATAGTACTTTCAGGTAGAAACACAAATGCCAAGTGTTTAATATGGAAAAGGAAAGGGATACATATTCTCAAATTTGTAAAGCACATTTTACTCAGGAAAAAGTTACAAAATAATTTCAATTTTCTGATATAAATCATGATTACAAAAAGGAAATATGCATATTAATGTGTGCAGTAGGACCCTGTCTGTGTAATCGCAAATTATTTAAAGATGAATGATATAAAGAAATGGCGTATAAAATAGCTTATAGTTTAAACATCATTTTACATCTAATCGTTACATTTTATAAGATTTTATTTGCAGATTTAATAGAGAACTTCAAGATTCCTAGTTGTTATAAGTGCCAAGACGCATTTCATTTTAAATCAAAATGACAACATGTTCAAAATTTTTAAAATAAAATAGGAGAATAAAATATAGACTGTGCCAAAATAATCTAGTCAGATTCCAAGTACATAAGAGAAAATCTTTGAAATAGATGAAGAAAATGAGGAGCTGATCTAAGTACTTTTGGAAATGACTGGATGCTATAAATCTAAAGATAAAAAGAATTGTGCACAAACACTATATTCCACTTGGTAAAGCTGGTTCTTGCAAGAGTAAAAGGTAACTGTTCTAAAACCACTATACTACATATTCACAGGAATTTTAGAAAGAAAGAAATGAATGGTAGATGACAGAAGACAAGTTCTCACTGTTGGATAGAGAGGTTGGATATATGCAAGGAAAAAAGGTTAGAAGTATTATGTGTCACTGAATTAGAAGCTGAGACATCAATATGAACTCTGATTTAATATAAATACTAATGATTGCATATGGAACAAACTGTAGGCATGCATGTGTACATGTATCATACGCAGGCACACATTTCCTAGCTCTGGTTGTGGAGCAGGCCCAGAAGCAATAACCCTCCAACAACAATACATGCTACAGGGCCCAGGTCTTGGTTTTTAATACTATTCTTCTGAAGTGGATGTTAAAGAAATATAGAATCCAACTGAATCAGCTCCTGATGGCCAATGACAAAAATATTGGGAAACAAAAGAAAGAAAAAGTATTAAATTATGACCCGTAGTATAAAATAAATAGCTGTAAATCTATGCTCATATAAACTCTTGAATTAGGAAAGAAACAAGGGAAAATACACAAAACTTTCACAGAAGAATTCCAAATAGTTACATAAAATCTTCACACAGCAAGAAGGTAGAAAATGATTTCCTACCTTCTAAGTTTAGGGTGCATGCAGTAGCTTGCTTACAAAGAGTACAGTATACAAAAATGGGTGGGGTAGAGTAACATTTGTAAGTGTAGAAATCTGGCAATCATTGCCTCAGTTGGTTCCCTAAGGTTAACCTCATTGGAGACAAGTCACCCTGGTAACACATCCTTGATACGATGTCCTCAGATCAACCTTAATTTCTGTGTCTTCATCCCACAAGAACCTCCAGACTATCCATAAGAAAAACAGTGTTATTTTTAAAGTCTAGAGAAAAAATTTTGAATGTTTTGACCGCTAAAAAATGATACATGTTTGAAAAGTTAAATATGTTTATGATTTAAACATTACATTATGTATAATGTATTGAAACAACACATGGTACCCCATTAATATGCATGATTCATATGTCTTTGTATCAGTTAAGAAAGTACATTTAAATTTCAAAAAAGTGAGATGAACTCAAACTGAGGAACATTCTAGAAAAATATGCAACCAGTACAGTACTTCATAAATCTGTCACATACAGTACTGAAGATAAAGAAAATTTATATACCAAATCTACCTTTTCATTTGAGTGAAAAATTAGGCAATGTTTTCTCAGATTCATACCTTATGCATATTTCTTTTACAGTTTTCTTCCTGAGAATAATTATTTCATTAAACTTTTTAAGTAGCATATAAAAGCCCTGTATTTTTAAAACAGTGAAGAAAATTGTATACACTAAAATTTGTTTAAAATTTCTAGCTAATGTAAGAGAAAAAGCCCTTTGCTAGTGTTCTATCTAAACTATTTACCTTCAACAGAGACTGGCTGGTTCCCTCCACACTAGTAATTTTGCATTAAGTCCAGCCAACTACAACAGGTTCTTTTTTTTTTTTTTTTTTTTTTTTTTTTTTTGGTTTTTCTCCGGTACCAGGAACCAAACTCACGAACTTGCACTTGCCAAGCAGGTTTCTTTGCCGCTGAGCTAAATCCCCAGCCCCTACAACAGGTTCTTTACTGCCATTTTTGACTACCTAATAATTCTTTTCCGAAGCCAATTATTTGTTATTTCCCACATCACACTTTCAGTTTCATGTTGCATGAGAAACTTTACCATAATTAGTGCTTAAATCAGGTAGGATTATGTACTTGGTCCCTTTTCCAGATGTTGGTGAAAGAAAATAAGATCAGATTTCTTCCTTCACTAACCTAAATCAAAGGTTCTATGGACTTAATAAAATTATAAAATTTAAAGCTTGAAAAAGGCAGCTTGCTAAAAAAATTGTATATATATATATATATATATATTTGTGGAAACTAGAAATACTTCCTGAGATTTCTGTCAAAATTGCATTGAATGGAGTCAAACAAGCAAGGAAAGCTATCTCCAAGATTTGCAATGGGAGTCAAGATGTTTGCAATAGGATAGAGAGATTAAACCCAACTAAAACAAAAGGTGATGAGATTTTAGTTGCTGGGAAGAGCTAGTCAAAAATTATTGGTGGACCTTAGGACAGGAGCTGGTGGATGTGTTAAGGTCATGTGTATTTGCTAATTAGCCTTTGGAAGGTAAACTCACGCTCTCACACCCAACTTGGGGAATAGATGTGCTAGTTTTGTTGTTTTCTTTCTCTCTTCTTTCTTTCAGTTTTATTGAAGTATCATTGATAACTAAATTGTGCATATTTGAGTGTGTGACTTGGGGTTTTGATGTATGAATATATTTGAAATTATTACCACAATTGAGGTAATTAACATATGCATCATCTCAGGCTACTGTTTTTTGTGGCAAAAATACTTTAGATCTCTCTTAGCAAATTTCAAGTCTAGAATACATTATTATTGACTCAGGCACTCTGCTGATAATTAGGTGTCCAGAACTTATTTAGAACTGAAAGATTATACTCTTTCACCAATATTTCCCTTTTTCTCCACCCAGTTCCTGGTAACCCATATTCTACTGCCTTTTACTAGGCACTGGCTTTCCTTAAAGATTATATATATATATAAATGAAACCATGCAGTATTTATCTTTTTATGTCTAGATTATTTCACTTAACATAATGTTCATAATGGGTTCGTCTACATAGCTGTAAATTATAGAATTTTTTGAAGCTAAACATTATTGCATTATACACGTAAGACAATCATGTGTCACATAATCTTAAGCAGAGGGAATATGATCTGAGAAATGAATAATTAGATGATTTAGACATTCTGAAATATCATAGAATATCCTTAGAAAAACATAGATGGTACAACCTACTATATATTTTGCTATATTATGTGTATATATATGGTATATCTGATTATTCTTAGGGTCATGAGATTAAATCAAGCACAAAAGAAAATTATATAATGAAGAAACTCAGTAAATATGAAATATTTAAAATTATTCTAAAACAATGATAAAAGTTTAGTAAATACACAAATCACCAACAGTCTATTTTATCATAATCAGGTATTTTGCTATGCTTTAATATCACTGCAAAGGAAGTTTGTTTATACCAGTAGCACCACGAGCCTGTGCTACAACTTTACAGCAGATAACATCTCTAGGTCCCGCAACCCAGTTTGCAAAAGGAAATCAACATTCTCATCTAAGAGGCTTGACTTCTTCTCCTTTTCTAGTTAAAACCTAAAAAGCAAATACTGTATGCATTCTTTGGAAACTCACTAAAGTAAAACCCTAGGGGACTCCTGTTAGCTTCATCATAGACAACACTTCTGAGCATGCTCACCTTCTTAAGGAGTGTTTTAAAAGATTTTCTAAGGAATTTTTCCTTCAGTTACAGTAATGCTGCCATTTTCTGAATATGTGTCCTATGAAGAGCCATAAAATTTGTCTATGCAAGCTCAGACCTCTGATTCTGTCACCTTTCCCATTTTCCAGTCACCTTAGCCCACACTACAGACCACTGCATTTTGTTCTTCTTTCCCATAAGTGTCCCCAGTCCCAACAGGCATTTTTGAGTCTAACAATGCCTGCCTCCTCTTACTTGGCTCTCTCAAAAATTAAAACTTTTTCCTTTGCAAAACTTACTGAGTGAGGGATCAGATTTTACTGCGAGGCAACCAGAGACATGTGTTTTGGTAACAGCAATATAATTTTTCAGTTTCATTATAATCTTATAGGGTGCTGTACAGCATTTGTTTTCTTAACAGAAATGATTTTAGGCAGTGCATGACTCTGTGTGTGTATATGTGATTGACTTGATTGATTGATTGATTGTTGTGTATCAACAGACACTTGAGCCGTTTCTCAGATATTCTGAATAACATTGCAGTGGGTATGGGAGCACAAAATCCAGTGATTTTATTTTCTTCCTATACATACCCAGAAATGAGATTGCTGGTAGTACTATTCAGTTGTGAAGCTGCTCCATACCATTTTCCATGATAATGTGCTACTTTCTTGATGACTGCATTTCAAGGACATGCTTTCCAGGACCTTGGGAAAAGACATCCGGTGGATTTGTAAAACTGGCAAGAGACCAGGAGACTATTTATAGCTCAAAGGGCAGAGAATGCACTGGAAATTGCAAGTTTTCTGGCATAGATGCTCTAAGAAAAGGGAAGTCAAGACCTGAAATTTGGAAGAAACCTATCTAAACTTTAGTCAGACTGAAGGGACCATCATTTTCTATTTAATTTTATCCTCTCCTATATTTTATTATTGAGGGGGGAAGAAAAGAAATCTTCATAGAAAGTAAATTCCTTGAAAATGTGAAGAAACAGAAATGTTTTTCACTTTTCTGAATGGGGCTGTTTGATCATAGTCATTCTAATATAGGTAGTACAATTAGGACTGAGGGACCACTCCACCCACTCACCTGAACCTAGGTAACACCACAAGCCCCCCCACTTTTGCCCGTAGGATTACTACCAGGAGACAGAGACAACAAAAACAAAGACCTCTGAACCTGCCCTGAAACATTCCAGAATCCCAAAGGAGGACCCATGTAAGCCATACCTGCCAGCATAACTTGTACCCATGATGGTGAACCTTTCAGAGACCAAACCGCCCAAATTGCAACCTCAAACGCACTTATCTATCTCAAAGTGCCGACACTGCAGTTAAACCATCATACTGAGGCTTTAGTTTAGAATAAATAGCTGCTCTCCAGTATATGGCTCAGTGGAGCAACTTGGCTCATTTGGAGAGAGGGCTCTGAATGCCCGGCGCAGCGCACATAGCATAAGTTCACCACCACTGACCTACAGTAACATTTCTTTGCTTGGAGCTTATTAAAGGTTAGTGCCTACGGGGTGCATCTCAGGAATGTAATTATAACAATGAATTATGGGATCGGAAATGTGAACATGAAAAGAAAGGAAATGGCTAACATGACTCAGAACGCTGTCAATTACGTCGTCAATCAGGCACTGGAAAACACAGTGGGAGGGCCCTGTGCAACATTTTAAATTCTAAACCCACCGCCCTCAGGTGCCTGTGCTGTTTTCCTTTCCGCTGGCATGAGCCCGCTCACTCAGAGCTTACCATCGCTTGACCAGACTCTGCTGCTCTTTCCTTACCATCCTGTGCAGCATCCAATTATTTTTTCATCTCACGCAAGAACTCAGGAACCCATTCAAAACTCCATCACCTGTGGTTACAATGCTGAGGCTGTGTTTGAGCCACAGACAGAAAACCACCTGGACTATTTATTTCTTTTCTAATGAGTCACAAATTACACTAACAAATTATAATTCAAAAGTTACATTTTTGAACAACTGCTTCTGTGTTCCTGTTACACCATCAAAAAGAGAGTCATTGCATTGCCAATTCCAAGTGTCTCTCATGCTAAGCAAAAGGAACATTAGAGAAAAATGTTAGCTGCTGCTGACTTATCTCAAATTTGAGTACAAAATATGGCAGGAAAACTTGCAAGCTAAAAGCAAAGACTATTTAAGCTTTAGAGAGCTGGCATGCATTGGCTTTCTTTTAATGGTAGGCATGTATTTATGAATGACTTGTGATACACTTATTTTTCAGCAATTACAATTAAACACTACTGCAATTTAACATTTATGAATTTTACATAATTTAATGAATTAAATTATTAAAAAGGTGTACATAGGATTCTGTTAAAATTTCGAAGCCAGGCAAAACTAATTTATGCTAATTACTATTAACGATTAATAGCTGAAACAGTTTCTTTGTAATTTTCTGTCTTTATTCTGGTTGAGTTACATGGATATGGTTACATTGTAAAAATTCTCTGATGTGCTATACACTTAAAATATTTGTGCACATTATTTATGACATTAATGAATTTGAAACACACACACACACACACACACACACACACACACACACACACTCTTGAGGCATATATATCCTGAGGAGGGCTTCTCTCAGAGGGCCTTTAAGACAAAAGCCAGCCTGTAACTGTGAAAGACTACAATTAGATAAGAGCCTCCCGCGCTAGCATCTTTGGGGTCTGCCAAAACTTTGAAAAGAGGCCATGCTCTTCCCGGGAAGTCTGACTGATGACTGAGTGTGGTGCAAGTATTAAGGCCTCACCATTTCTGTCCAGTGGAGGAGTCCGGTAATCGTCAGTCTTTGCTCTGGTATTCTCTATTAGTCTAAATAAGACTTTGTCAGATCTATATTGCATTTTCATGCTCCCCGTGGGACATTCTGTTTCAGTCCCGCTTTTTTACGTAGGTGTCAGATCTGCCTGTGCTTTGAAGCCATTCTCTGACCAATCTTGCTTCCTTCCCTACCTTTTCCATGGAAATTACCTGTAGCTTCTTCTACACCAATAAATATCTGAGTCCCTAAGTCCTCAATATTTATCTCCCAAAGGTCCCAAAGTGACACACCATATGCCCAGGGGATGCTCACACTGCAATCCTTTCTTTTCCTAATTAGTATCTATTATTTATGTATCTACTCAATCAGTTAACAACTATGTATTGAGCTATTACTATATTCCAGGTGTTGCTATATTTTATATAATATTGCAGGAAAGAAAAGGGAGAGCCCATTTTTCTTTATATTCTGCAGCTCATTTAATATTCCCAGTCACTAAAATATAAGTAGTATTATCCCCATTTACTTACAAAATGACTGAGGTTCATAGCGGGCATTTTTCAGAATTCAAATCTATATTTTTATTACTCAAAGACTTTATTTTTCTATAATCTATATCATTTTGGCTGAAATGGTAAATACTGATTTTTAAATAAAACATAGTGTAAATTTTGCATGACTAAAGATAAACTAAATTATGTCATTCTTTACCAATATGTTCATTCAAAAAAAGAAGAAGAAAAAATATTATTTGGGGCCTTTATCTGATATGGTAAAACAAATTCAAACTAGATAGGAGAGTAGTAAAAACTTAGTGAAATATTTAAACTAATCAAGAATAAAAATGGAGAGAAGACCCATATTGCTAATAGCAAGTATAAGAGAAGTGACTAGAATATAAAGGACAATACACAATATCATGAATAGTAAATGTGAAAAAATCCATAATGTTGAAGAAATGAGAATACAAATATACCAAAATTCACATAAAAGAAGAAACATACAACATGAAAAGCTCTATATCTATTTAAGATATTAAATTTATTGGAAAAAACATCTCTATAAAGAAATGTAGAGCTAGGGAGATAGATCTGCAGCACAGTGCCTTCCCAACAAGTGCAAAGTAGTGAGTTCGATTGCCACTACCAAAAACAAAAAAGGAAGAAGAAGAAATGTACAGACAGAGGTCACTTCACTGACAAATTCTACTAAACTTTTAAGTAATGAGATAGTAGAAATTCTCTAAAATGTCTCAGAGCTCACCAAGCAATCTATTTTCTAGTGTGACTATTAAAGAAGACATGTAGGTGACAATCACATGAAAAGATGTTCAACATCATTAGCCATCAAGGAAATGCAAGTTAAAGTTGGATGCTATTATACAATTATAATGATGGTAGATCATAACAAGTTTGGAGAAGAAGAGAAAAATCTAGTACCTGAGATAATTGTTGACAAGAATGGAAAATGATATAATTTCTTTAAAAGCAACTTGATGGAAGTTTAAAAATTTTTTTCATTTAGCCTACTATGTGCTTAGCATTTCACTTGAAGGATACTGAAGGCAGATACTCATATACCCAAAAGAAAAGAAAGCATATATCCATACACTTCACTAGAATGCTCATGAAGATTTATGCATAACAGCTAAAAGCTAGAGGCAACCCAAATCTCTATCAATAAGTGAACTGAAAAAAATAGTTGGAATATAATATTATTCCACTTTAAAAATTCATGAGCCTTTGGTACATGCAACAACAATCTATCTCAAAAAATACTGAGAATGGGGGAAGACATGTACACATTTGGTTCCATTCATGTACAAATCTAGAAGCTAAACAAATGTGTAGTGACTAAATCCAGATCAGTGGTTATTTGCAGATGAGAATGGAGGATGAATGAAGGAAGAATTACAGCAAAGGTATGAGGACATTTTGAAGGTTGATCTATGTGTTTATTTTCTTCATTGTGACGATAATTCCCCTGATTGATCTATGTGTCAAAACAGCAAATTTTGTATATTAAATATGTACAGTTGATGGCTTCTAAATTATATCTTGATAAAGCTGTTCACATCAAGTGCATTTTATGTGAAACCAGACAATGTTTAAGGAAAATTAGATACATGACCAAAAATAATAGCTACTTATCAAAACATTTATCATAAAAAGTGGGCATGTTCTGTTTTTCCCTATGTTCATAAAATGGCTGACTTGGGTTTTATTTCAAGAAATTTAAAGAAA
>NW_004955431.1:8014654-8031534 GCF_000276665.1 Chinchilla lanigera | reverse complement strand
ACTCTAGTTTGATCTTACAGTGCTCCATACATGGACAAAAAGAAAGATTTTTAGTTTTATGTACATTTTAGTTTTATGTGTTCCTTTGGAAACTAGAATATTAAAAAATCAAGTAAATATCTCTTACTATTATATAGTATTAGTCTTATTGAATTCATTATATTACTCATTATCTGTCCATCTACAACATTTTATATCTACTATATGTCAGGCCTGAGGTAGTTGTTTCAAGTTATAGGCAGAGAAGAAAGGTCTCTCTATATATACAAATTGCAAATTTCAAAATTACAAATCAGACAAGTTCCATGTGATATGCTACTATACAGGAAATAGAAAGTAGAAGAAATTATAGTACAAAGACATCTCTAATCAACACTTCAAAACCCTCAGAGATGAAGAAAAACCTTGAAAGTATGTAAGCCTGTTTGCCTCATTTGTTATCGGTATGAAATGAGCTCCCTAGGAATTTGGTGCTTAAACTCAAGCAAATCTCAGATGTTACAACTCAGGATCCACACTTTGTACCAAAGTTTCTTTCCATTATATTATGTGGCCTTATTCAATGGCATTAGACAACTAACTATAATACTACTTTTCGGGAAGTTTGAAGCAAGACTGATTATTCTGGCTGTGATAGGAAAGAGTCATGAAAAGTTTGCGCATCTGCTTGGAATTTAGAGTTCGATTGTTCGGCGCATGAGTTTTGTTCACTTTTAGAAGTATTTTATTTTTCCCTAGGGGGATTTCTTCAGATATAGCACATCATGGAACACACCTTTTCTGTTTAGCAAAGTGTACCTCAAGGCCACTAAAACATGTAGCAAAATCTGTTACTCTTTCATTTTATCAGTGTATTTTCCATACGCACCAATATGTTCATATTACCACATCAAAGTCAAATTAATCTCCAACAGAAGATCTCTTCTTCCACAATAAGCACAGAATAGGATTGGAATATAAGACACACAGGCATAGGCTGAGTGGCCTCTGATATGCCCAGAGAGTAAGGGAAAGTGTGGAGGTTCTGTTAGGGTAAAGGAATCTACAGTATTTCCTTTGGAAGTTCGTTAACTGGCACTTTTGGTGCTTGCAGGGCTCAGAGTGGTGGAGGTTACTGCGTAAAGTTAACCTTAGGTCATAGCTTACAGTTTCAGTGTCAGCTGCTAAGGAAAACTAAGATAAAGACATGGCAGACTGTTTCCTTGAGTTGTTCCTGCGAACTAGTTCCTGGTGTAGGTAACTGTGACCTGAGTGTTTCCTGTCCATGTCCCCTGGACTCCGTCTAACTGTGTTGTGAGAGGAATGTCTCCATCTTCTATAGGGAATTCTCACATCTCTGCATGGTAAGGCAGAAGACAACACAAACATCATGTTAAAATATAGCTACTAAAGGTAGAAACACAAGAGTTTCAACGATACGAGAGAATGCTTTCATTGTCCATGAATATGCTATGCAGAGGCGGATGGGAACTGAAGATAAGTGAAGAATAAACATGTCGGCAACCTAGGTGATTAAAAGTAGATTGTTTTTTGTTTGCACTGTGTTCTCGGGCACTGGGCAGTCAAACATAACATATGTGCTTGACAGGCTAAGAAGGAATCACATTAATTTCCTATTGCTATTATAACAAAACACTAAGTCATGGCTTGAAATAACACAAATTTATTTCCTTACTGTTGTAAGAAGTACAAAATCAATCTCAGTGAGCTAAAGTTCCAAATAATGACAGATCTGTGCTCCCTCAGGAGGTGCTGGGGAGGAATCCATCCATTTCTTGCTTTTCGCAGCTTCTAGAGTGAGCCCACATTTCTCCATTCATGGCCACATCTCAACTTCAGCTTTTGTAGTCACGTCCTCGCTAACATTCCTGCCTACCTTTTATAAGGGCCCATCTCATTGCATTGGATCATCTAGGATAATCTGTTACAGGAGCTTTAGTTTTTAAAAACTGTATTGCATTTCTTATTAGTCTACACTTGTGATACATAATGAGTGGATTCATCATGGGAAGTTGATACATATACATATGGCATCGTAAGCTTTTTAACTAGCCCTTTCTCCTTCCTCTCCACTTCTATCCGTAGATTCCCTTGCCATTTGCAAAAGGTCTACTTCCCTGTTTCCTGTCATCTATCTTTTGTTTTGACAAGAACCTTAATTTAGTCACATTTGCAAAATCTTATTTGTTGTGTAGGTAACATATTCACAAGTTCTGAGGATTGGAGCATGAACATTCTAGAATGGGATGATAAGAGTGTCATTACTTTGCATGCCCCAGGAACTGTGTCTCAGTTACAACACTGTAATTTGCTAGCCTGTTCCTTATCAAGGTAAAGGTTATCTCCAAGCTTTTCATTACTGAGGTCAGCATATACCTTTATATCGTGGAGATGACTATACTTTCGTGTTATAAAAAACATTGTCCAGAAAACAGGTGATTACTTGTACTTCACCTTCAGGATGATGAAATTCCTTGGACAACTGACACAATTACTTTAGCAAGAGGGTGGAGAATTTTGATTAAGCCCTGGATTTGAGATTAGATGACACAAACCCAACTCCCAACTCTGTAAGAGCTCCTTACAGTTGTGCCTGGGAGATAAGTGCTCAGTGAATATCTGCTGTGTGCAATTAAAAGGCAGTAGAAAATTCACCTAATTAGAGCTCTTAAGAGGATGAACACAGTGGGTGGAAAAAAGAGAGCAGTCAAGGGATTAATTTACCCTATGGCTTCATTAAGACATAGACTGTTTCTTAAACTGAGCTTTTCCAATGTATAAATTTTGGAAAATATTATTAACTATATTATTAACTATGAAATGTTAAGACATGAAATATGAAAATGAATATCATTTTATTATTCAGCACTTAATGAACCATGCAAGTTGTAGAACCTTTCTTTTAAATAGTTATTTATATGTATAATATAATAGAAGACTTGAATATTAAAGTTTAAAGATTTGGATCTTAAAGCAAATTGAGCTAATTGGGAAAGAAAATGAAGAGGGCTTAACCAATTAATATGGACATTTTTCAAACAGGAACACATGACATCCTACTTATGTGTGAAATTAGTAGTATATCTATCTTAACTATCTTTTATATATATATATTTTCTTCCTTTTCCCTTCCTTCTTTTCTCCTTTCCCCATTCCAGTTTCTCTTTCAGTTTGAACAGTTTTTTCCCATTTCACAATATTTACTGTACATTTTAGATCTTATTTACACTTTCAGCTTCTTACATGAGGGAGACAATACAATGTTTGCACATAGGAATCTCATTTATTTCATTTATGAGTATGGTTTCTAGTTGCATTCATTTACTTATAAAGGACTCAAATTTATCCTTTTTTTATACCTAAGTAGTACTCCATTGAATAAAAATACCACATCTTTTGCCTCATTGTCTTAGCAAATATTTCTACAAGTGCTTCACAGTAAAGTCGTATTTTAAATCCTAGGGCCCAACCATATTTACAGATTATTTTCTGAGACTGAAAAACTACATCTGGTCATACTTTGTAATACAAAATGTATGGATTCTTCCTACAGCCACATGTGGATATTATTAAGGGACCCAAATTGAGTCTTGGGGAAATTTCATTGAAGAGGCTCATCTAGAAATTTGAAGTGACCCAAAAGTTCATTCATGGAATGTCCTAGAAACAAGAGATACATCAGAGTTGCATGCTGCTAGTCAGATAGCAATTTTCCCAGGTCAAAGAGCGGCAGCAGGATCAGAGGAATTAAAGAGAGATACCCAGGAATTATTTCCAGGGAGACCACTGCAGCTCCTACAGGAGAAAGATGGGAAACTTTGGCCATATAATGGACCTAGAATGTAACATACTAAATTCTGAATGTGCCAAATAATAATTTTTATTCCTCTAACTACCTTACACTTCTTCCTCTGGAATAATGAAGGGGTGGGAACACCAGATGCCACATGGACATGAAGTTGGAGAAAGGGTAATGAAGTCAGCCTTTGATCTCCTCTAACCACAGTTTTATAAGGCTGAGGTAGTGTCAAACTAGGAGGAGGGAGAAACTTTACATGTATATGATCAGTGAACTTTACCTAACAGTGCAGTACTTACAAGTATCTAGAGAAGTGTGGGTAGCGGCTGAACCTGAAAGTCAATCATATGGGCAGGGCGAAGACAAAGCCTGCAGGAGGAAATGTGGAGATCCTTGAGCCATGTAAACAAGCTGTCCCAGCTTGCAATCTAAGCAGAGAGGCTGAAATTGACATCAGCTTCCCCGGTGTATAAATAAACTCTACAATTCTCCAGCAGTTCCCTTTCTCCCATCTCAAAAGAGGGCTCCACCCCACCCCAACTTTGTCTCTTGTCTTTATTTCTCCATCCTCTCACCATTTTTCTCCAGGAACATCAAGAGCTGCACAGGATGCAACAGAAAGGTATTTCTTTATTACCCTAGTTACCAGAAAATCTAATATTCCTGTAACTTAAGTAAGAATAGGTGGAAAAAATGAGCTTAAAGTATTTGAAAGAAAGCATAAAGTCACTTTTAGTTCATAAAATATATTTAGCATATTTATCATTTTTCCTGCCTTGAAGTGTGTAAAACACAATGTTATAAACTTGTCTCCCCTTAAGGAATACACAGGGACAGTATACTCATCCTTGCTGCACCTAAGTGTCCGAAATAAAAGCAAAGGAAAGTCTATGAAAGGATTTAAGGAAGCCAGGGGTTTTATGATAAATGCAAAGTACAGACAACACTAACGACAGGTTTTAGTAAAGTAGGAAAGAATGGGAAATAGATTATCTGCAAGGCTTGGAAACATGGTTTTGCCCAAGGCAAAAATTTGTTTGACTCCTGATGGGATCAGTTAAGTTAGAATAGTACAAGATAGTGGGACATTCAGGAATACCTTTCCTACATACCCATGTAATATAGGACCACTGGGCTGTGCTTCCATCTTGCTCCTCTAGCCTATGTGATGGTGTCATGGGGTGGAAGCAGGTGGAGGAAGGACAAGGAATCTCATAGTAAGACAAGAGGTGCAGGGACTATATCCAGGAACCAGCTTCATAGATGGTCACATCAGATGTCCATATTGAAATTTGTCTTTTAGTTTAGCTACATGGACCACCTTTGCTTACTTCATTTCATTTTGATTCCTACCACCAACAAAGCTAAGCAAATGATAGCACAGAGAAAACCCAACCCCTAAAGGGGAGATGCTCCATGGATTCTCATCTGAGACTACTTTCAGGAACGCTTCTTTAGATTAGTTTGTTTTAGTTTCCAAATGATCCCTGCATGTAGGTGTGCAAGATGTGCTCTGCAGAAGAATGTCTGACGGAAAGAATAAGAGTCTGAAATGGAGCCTATGAAGTGCTTGTCAATGTACTTGCCCCTAACCCTGCAGTTGCCACAAGGGTGCTTTCTTTCATTCATAGAAAAAAGCTTAATGGGATATGGAGAAAAATGGGAGCAGAAATTCAAGTCAGCTTTTTTAAGTAAGACCAGAGTCAAAGAAAGCTTATCCTCTGGATCAAATTAATATCTCTGTTGAACAATATACATTGGGAGTAATACATGCTCTTAAATGTAAATCACCATTTCCAAAAATATTTTCCAAAGTATAATACAAAGATATCACTTTAGCACAAAAAAAGTGATTAGATATGCAAAACGTTGCCTGTGATAGAAAATGTTATTAAAGATAGGAGACAACAGGAAGTCTCTAAGCATAGTTATAGAAAATGTCATAGTCAGAACAGGTGGGTGTGATTGATTCATGCACAGAGAACTATTACTTAATGTCTTACAACTATCTATCTAAAGTTTCCGGGTGATCTTCAGTACAAATTGTTCATAATCCATGTGAAAGTAATTCATCCAGGAAGGTATGAAATCTAAATGGTACTTAAAAAGAAATGACAATTGTATGCACTCAGATGCCTCAGTATTTGACATGGTACCTCCGAGGGGCTAAAGTGTGCAAGAGGATGAGCCTCAATTAAAAGAAGCAAACAGCTGTTCTGCTGCTCTACATATACATGAACAATCTGGACAGAAGGTTAATTCTTTATTTCAAATGTGTGGTTTTTTTTTCTCTTCTACTCTGACTTCTTGATGTAATGCATTTGTTGGATTCACATTTTGTTATTTTAAACTAATTATACGCAAAAGTGTTAGGTTTTGGCGTTATTGAGAGACACTGACAGAGATAAAAACAAGCTTTTATTGCCGGCGCAGGAGGGTTGCAGGAGATTACAAGAATCCTCCAAGGAGTGAGCTGGGAACGGGCTTTTATTAGGTTGGACTAGGGGTGGAGTTAATATGGGCAGGTGAGGTGTCATGTATCTCCAGAGGATTGGGGAATTGTTGGCGTGCATGCGAAAAGGGAACAGGAAGTTTATTGTGGACTAGAAGAGGAAGAGGATGGAAGTTAGTCTTGGAGGGACACCTTGTCACTCTGAGGCTTGACGCTATGTTCGGTCACTGCCATGATGACCCTGGCAGAGTTTTATACAGGTGGAAACCCATCAAAAACAAGTTCCAGGTTTCTTCACATTTCACCATCATTTACATTGCATAATAAAAACAGTTGTTATCATCACTGACATTACATGAATGTTATTTGTTCTTATTTTAGTAGCACCATCAGTACAAAATGGTTTTAGGAAGATACGAGAAAAGGGGGAATGTGTGTGTGTGTGTGTGTACGTCATGGTTCCAAATATAATATAATTCTCAGACCACATGAAAGCAGCTATTGGTAAAATATAATTACCAATAGTGCAAAAATACCAATAGTACAAAGACAAAATGTAAGAAAAAAAACTTTAGGACAGGGAGATACTGGATGAGAAAAAATACCATTAACCATCTTTTCAAATGAATTGCATCTGATCAAATGCAATATTAGTAATATTCAAATATATGTCGTGTTTCTCCTCCTGAAATATTTCTGTCAAAATAACTGTATTTTGAGTCTAATTTGTGCAAGTTATTTATAAACTTCCCTAAGTGTCTCCCTTAGGTATGATATGGTGAGATTTTCTATTAATTTTTTTTTTTCCCCCTCCGGTACCAGGAACCGAACTCACGACCTTTCGCTTGCCAGGCAGGCGCTTTTGCCGCTGAGCTAAATCCCCAGCCCTGATTTTCTATTAATTTTGAAAAATCAGCAGTTCATGTATCAGAAAATCACTCCAGTCCGATTCTCCGATGTATTAATGAAAATTGATTCTTGTCCATTAACATCTTTTTATATATGCTCATCCTGCACCAATTTTCTAGAGTCTAAACATATACCAACTGCATGTGTATGTTAACTAAGTATAATTTTATTCTGTTATCTATGACATTCAACAACAAACAACATTAATTCCTCTGTAATGTAGCCTTTAAAATTTCTATAAATTCACATTTCATGTAAACCACATAGAGGTAATAACCACAGAAGTCTATCTTGGTGATGAGGTTGTTCCTCATTCGTGGTAACTGAAGTATGTGTTGTGTGGGCACACTCCCAGAATTCTAAACTAAACAGAAGCATAAAATTAAAAGAAATAATTTTATGTTTTACTATATTTCTACTTTTCTTTCCTAACTGACGTGAAGCCATTAATGAGGATTACTGGTTTTCTAATTTTCAACATGGGCACTTTCTTATGTATGTCCCTTAAGAACCATGAACATATTAAAGATTTCAGCTTCAAAAAACCAAAACCAAAAACAAAAACAAAACAAAAATTCTAATTGTTCTCCAAGTCTGCTTTATTTACTGTAACACAGTGAGATCTGTAGGAATTTCTACATTTCTCTGAACTCTGCTTGAAACTATACTTACAAGAAGAAACTTTTTGCTACTTCCAGCTCTATTCCTCATCTTGAGAGCTGAAAAGTTTTCTAAAAGAACATCTTGGAGAAAGGAGTCTAGGGTGCTTTCATGTATATCAACAATTCCTACAAGATTTCTTCAATGATATAGATAAGTGACATGTACACTTTATAGAAATAGGCAAATGATTTTCTAGAAGAGTCTAAGAAGCCATTTGAAGGAAAAAGAGCATGAGGATACTGAAGACAAATGAAATGAACAGCTTCCATCGATTAAATTAGTGGCGTCCAATTCTAAGATTCTTCTATTGTCCCTTAGTTACATAACTCATAAAATGATAGGTGTAGTCATAAGGAAAATATTCCCTGTTTACTCCATTTCAGCTTTTCTTTTTTATTAAAATACAAAAAGACATCTCTGAAGAAGTTGTACAATCAATTGTGGTGGTGCAGGCCTATTATCCCAGCACTTGGGAGGCTGAGACAAGAAGATCACCATGAGCTTGAGACCAGCCCGGGCTCCACAGTGAGTTCAGAGCCAGTCTGAACTAAGTAATGATACCCTGTCTGAAAAAACAAAATGTTATACGATGTAGTGAAGGATACCTCTGAAACAGAATGTGCTGTCTCCACAAATTTCTAATCCCGTTGATAATAGTGAATAACTCATGAAATCTTCCCAAATGTGGTTGGTGTGCATTTTCACAATCCAATGTATAAGCAAACATCTTTAACAAAATTTAGTTAGAGACACAAGTCTTTGTGTTCCTTTATTACATTATGTTTGTCTCATAGTGGATAGAGAGTATATATTAACATATAAATAAGAAATGTTTATAGCTTTTTTTGAATAGTATGAATGCCATGTGCATAATGAGTTCCTATGAACTCTTTCCCATTGCTTTTCCTCTGTCAGATTGGTCCTCAAAATGTTATCATTTTAAAGACAAACAATTTTTCATCCTTAAAATTTTAACCCACATTTATGTTGTGCTGAATTTTCTTATTTTTATTATGTTTATATTTCCAGAATACTAGTTTGGTTATGTTTCATTGGTGAAAATTTTAAAATATCAGAAAAAATTCTGTATCTGCCTAAGATATGGTGATTTTAGCAGGTTGAAGCTGCCATAAAGGATTAGATGAGCCCATCTAAAAGTTTTAAAAACCTATTAAAAGACATGAGAGAGCTGCAGGAGCAAACATAACTAAAGAAATGAAAGTTTCAGAGAGGAGTGCACTTCTCAGAGGTGAGGTGGTGTTATATGTGTGTGGTTTACTGCTGAAGCCACAGGCTGGGGTAGTGATTGCCTGCATGTCTGACAAAAGTCTATTACTGGATGGCAAGATGCCAGAAACACTCCAGAATACTTCATGGAATGATAGGAAGTGAAAGTAAGCAAAAACAAAGGAAAGAAGAAAAGGAAGAGAAGGCAGGCAGGCAGGTAGGCAAGCAGGGAGGCAGGCAGGAAGGGAGGGAGGGACAGAGGGATGGAGGGTGGATCTACATAGGCCTCAGAGGAAGAATAGTATTCTTTTCAAAACATCTGCCCACATTAGAGGTAGCATGGGATCTGTGTTTGAAGAGTTAATTCAAAAGCCTGCAGAGAACATATCAGCATTTTTAAAGAAACGTTTATGCTCAAAAACAAAGACTCACTAATACGTACATAAGGGTTTGCTTGAAAGCTGTTTAGAGAGAAGTGAATGAAAATCGGTAGTGAGTCTTTCTCCTGGAAGCATCCACTGATAAAGATGAAAACTGAGCAGAGATCCACTACCCAGCCCTAGGAACAAGAGCAGAGCACAGTCTTGCTTAAACCAGAGCCCTGTCTGGATGAAACTGCCCTGGGAGGGTTGCAGGAATTAGTTTCCTCATGTCCCACTACATGTGCTATACAAGGCCAAGTCAGCTGTCCGGTGGAAGCTGAAACTGTAGGGGCCTCTGAGATTCTTTTTCACCATGCCAAGTGCTCCATGAAGAATTACCAAGCATTCAAAGAGCCATGATTAACACACAACAGAAACCGAAATACATAAAAATAAAGATGTAGAATAAAATTAGATCCAGTGTTAAATAAGACATCAGAGTTAGGAAAGAAGAATTTTAGAATGTTATTGGATGCTAGGTTGACATGAAGCAGGAAAAATTTATAAAAAATAGAAAATTTCACCAGTAATTATATTTATAATAAGAATCAAGTGGAAATTTTAGAAATAAAGTATGCATCATCTCAAATGGTGAACTCATATGAATTCAATAGATAGGTTGATACAATAGAAGAGAGAGTTAACAAACTGGAAAATGGACCAATAGAAAATGTCAAAAATGAAGTACAAATTGTGTTAGGAATAATAATGCTGAAAAAAGTGAAAGAGATGCATACAATGCAGTAAAAAATTCTAACACACACACAGTGGGATCCCACTTTTTTTTTTTTAGCAGCAGAAGCAGTCATGATAGGAAGAATGGCTAGGAATTCTCAATATAAATTAAAGTACAACAACTCATAGTTTCAAAAGCTCTATAAAATCCCCTATAAACTACATGCATACAGATGACAGTTAAACTCCTGAACAACAATGAAAAGGGCAAAAAACAAAACTTAAAGATTGTTAGAAAAGGATGCATTAGTTTGAGAAAAAGAGGTACAGGAAGAAATGATTTTCAAAGTTCAAAAATAAAGCAAAGAAACCATGACAAAAGTGCTGAATGAGAAATGTCCACCTACAATTCTTTACTCAGCAAAAAGATTTTCCAAAAACCTGAAAGGAATTTTTTATCCTCAGTCAAACATAAATTTGTTGCTTATATGTGTTTACTACAAGAAATCATGTGAAGGCTTTTCTGAGACTAAAGAAAAATTATTTCAATTAGAAATAGAATTGAAGAAAACAGAGTACTGGAAAAGATATATATATGTATATGTATATATATATGTGTGTGTGCATATATATATATGTATTGGTGGGTTTTTTTTTTGTACCAGGAATTGAACTCTGGACATTGCACTTGCCAGGCAGGCACTGTGCCACTGCACTATATCCCCGGCCAAGATAACTAATTTGACAGATATAAATGAACATGAATTGTACAAAATCTTATATTAAAATATTTGGAATTTAAATACATTCCATAAAAATGTATTTAACTCCATTTGAAAGGCATAAGTGGAGTTAAATATTCTAAGAATTTTAAATTAGCAGTAGTTGTTTTAATCACACAGTATAAGTCAAAAATAGACATTATAGTTTCACTGGTAATTTCTGAAAGTGTACTAAAAGGTTCATTTACTACATATTACAAGATATATGTAGCACAATATGTAATTATGAAGACATAAGTAAGAAGCAAAGGTTAAAAATCTTTTATTAAGATAAAATATGAGGAAAGAAAAATTACATAAGACATGCAAGTTAATTAATTATAAGAAAGTTATAAAATGCTTATTTTAAACCAGCTATAAATTCAATTAAAAGAAATGTAAATGAACTTTCCTAAAGGAGAAAGATTTTCAGATTGTATCTAAGGGAAAAGAAAATACTCCTGCTTGCAGTGTATGTACTTCATTCTGAGGATAGAGTTGATTATATATCTGACCTCCTACTCCATAACCCACCCAATTTTTAACTCTTCTTAAGACCATAACCTCAGTTGTCTCCTATCTCAATCCAGGAGGGTTGCTATTCTCTTCTACTGGAAATAGAGAAGCTGGAGAACAATCTGCAGAATCTGCTGTTATTTTTCAGCCACAAATTTGCAATTATTATCTGTTACAATAATTGCCTTATAAAAAATAAAACATCACTATTTTGATTATGTGTATTTACAGGTACAGGGTAATGTGATACATGTATACAATGAAGAATGATAGGTAGCATTTCCATTTTTTTAAACTTTTGTTTTGTTTATTTGGGGGATTTAATGGAGGGCCTTTGCACTGAGGTTTAGCCTCAGTCTCTTTTTTAACTTTTTAGTCTTTTATTTTGAAAAAGACCTCACTATGTTGCTGAACTGCTCAGAGTATGCTTGAATTTGAAATCCTCCTGCTTTGACTTCCTAGCATGCTGGAATTATAGGTATGGTGCTCAACTCCTCAAGCCTTTTATAAAACACTTGTGTTAAACCATGGTAAATCTCCATACTTATGAGATGCAGGATCATATTTCGTTACTTGTGTACTATTGCTCAAGAGTAAGTTTCCCTGCACTTACAAGATAGTGTCTTCAGATAGCTTTTTTAAAAATATTTTTCAAGTTTTATAATTACCATCTATGGGAAAGTTTTTCTGATGATATTATGATATGAACATTTTTGAACATAGCTTTTGTAAATAATAATTTTAAATTTTTGAATGAAAAGTGTTATTAAAATCTTATAATTCTTTATGATTTCTATGAGATATTTCTTTATATTCAATTTCTCATCATTTCCATGAAATGTGAACTAATGTTCTCTATCATGTTTTAGATATGTTTTCATTTATTTCTAAAGTCTTTCAAATTTTCACAATTGTTTGAATATTATTCTTTATCATTTTTATTTTCATGAGAATAATTGTTTAGCTTTAACTGATATTACTTAACTTATTTTAATATGTTTACTCAATGTAACTTCTGAGTCATATATATATAATCTATTAATTCAGTCCAAGAATAATTCCCTATTACATGTTTATTTTATAATCAATTTAAATTATAGCACTTACACTAATAATAATTGAGATTTAATCTTTTCTAGTTTGTTCTATTATATATGATATCAAATAACATTCCCATTCCACATTGAAATATTCTTGATTAGCCAGAATGCCTCTTTATGTAATATATTTTCAGGAAAGTACATATATATGGAAGAGCTCTGTGGTATGTGATAGTTTTATTTCAGCATGAATGAGACATTATAAAGATATTAAGTTTTATAGTCACTATACTGTTGCCCCGAAAATTGTAGGAATATATTGACTTATTATACTTTAAATTTACAAAGAGGAATTCTGATTTGATTTGGGTGTCTAGCCTCTTCTCTTAAATTTTATTTTATTAATATAGGTTTTCTTGGTTTTTTTTTTGTTTTATTAGTACAGGTTTTCAATACATGAAGTTCATAGTCATCTTATTGAGTAAGTACATGTACATAGCCCATCTTAATTCTTTTTTATTCTCCTTTTCCTCCACAGTCTATGTTTTACTTGCTGAGTAATTTTAAGATACTTAATTTTTTTGGAAGACAAATAATTAGCTTAACTATATTCAGGTATCTGTACAATTTTTTATACAATCTGTTGACCCTTTTTGATTTACAGATAGCATCCTATTCTGAAAAATCAAGTTGGAAAAGTCCTCCCTAATAATCAGAAACATAAAGAGATGAAAAGAATCAGAAATGTTGAGTACAACAGTTGCAAAGTACATGATAAGAATACTGATTTTAGATGTTAACAAGAATCAGACTTAACTTCACACCAATCAGCGCAAAGGTACCAAATGTGTCAGGAAGAGGTCAGTTAAGAGAGACATATATCAAATAAAGTTCAGCTAAACATAAACACCTTTCCGGTACCTATCAGAATGTTAGGAAATATCTACTTTAATCTTTTCTTAATTTGTATTTGGCTATTCTCATCATCATTTTAAGTGAAGGAATAAATAAAAATTTGCTGCTCAGCAAAAACTATTCTAAACTTCTAAAAGTAGTAAAGTACATAATGAAAATAGCCAACATAATTAAAAGCCAGTTCTGCATACTTAATGATTTTATTCATTTAACTCAATTTCTCAGTTTAGAAAATATTTTCTTGATAAATTCTAAGTCAAATAGTTTTAAATTACAGCATTTCTTTATGAATCTACTAAGTTGGACATTAACGTTGCATATAATTTGGAACATCTACTTAGCTCTGGTAAAAAGTGTTATTAGATATATTCAAACATCCTTTTTATATGGTTAACAAATTTAAAGACATATAGAGCTGAGAAAAAAAATGTTTTTGTTTTTTTTTTTTTGAGAGAGGGTATCGCTATACAGTTCAGGCCGGCCTTGAGCTCACTTTGTAGCCCAGGCTGGTCTTGAACTTGCAACGATCCTCCTGCATCAGCCTCCCGAGTGCTGGGATTACAGGCATGCACCATCATGCCGGCTGAAATGAGAAAATTTTTAAGATAAGAATATTCCCTATACTCTAGAGATGATTATAAGGAATATAATGTTTTCTCCATGACCTATCATAGTTCAGAATTTCACTTTATCACTCTTTGTTAACACATCAAAGTCTGAAGATAACGAACAAGGACTGGAAAATTATCTACAGTACCAAGAACTGGCAGGTATACCTAATTTTCCTTTAGTGCACAAAATTCACCCTAAAATGAAATTTATTACCTCCAAGCTTATGACTCCATATGTAACGTGCTACTAGCAGACAACTATATCATATACATCATTCTCATATGCAAAGTATAGCATCTGTTTCTTAGCAGCAGACTACATGTATGTGAATAGATAAGATGTATTATTAAATAAAGCATATTGAATATGAGCTTGGTTGGCTAATTGTATTGCTCATTCATATCCTAGGAGGGAAGGTATATTTCAGTGAGACCTATGGAAAACAGGTGCATTTTGTAGATATCTCCTGTGTTCTTTTTGGCTCTTCTCCGGGGGTTTTGTTTTTGTTTGTTTGTTTTTTTTTTAGTCAATTACTTTCATTCAAATCTTTTACAAAAGCATTTTAAACCACAATATAGAAGGGTAGTTTTGGAGTAAAGAAACAATAGCTTATTCATCAGCACAGCACCCCGAGAGGAGAGACAGTATGTATACACTTTATTTCCATAGATCAAAATTTGAGTTCAAACTTATTTTATGGTTTATGATATTAGAAAAATTTGATGTAAGCAATGACACAGTTTAGTTTACCTTTTGAAATATTCTAGCTATTGTGTGGTGGAGAGATATTCTGTTTGGATATGTGTTGAATGAGATAGAAAAAGTTGATGTTAATTTTGACATATGTGTCATCCAGACACACTCAAGTATGGTTAATAATGTATTAGATATTTCTTCATCCACTTAAATTGATATAGCATAATTAACGGTCATAATTCACCCTGTGTCAACTTGATAACCAGACCTAACTCCTTAAACCATACTTAACTTCCAAATAAAATAATGAGGTCATCATTTCACCTAACATGATACAAGTACACTGTGTACAAATGGAAACACACTTATTCCCTTAGGTAATGCTTAAAGCATTTCATTGGGTGATGTTTATTCTTCTCTTCATATTCCATAACTGAAATGTTACAATGCAGATTTAATAATACTTCAGTGACCATATTAAGTTAATCAATATATCCCAAGGAGAGAAAATAAAGATACCTGCTAAACATATGTAAAAGCATGTTAACAAAATAGGAAAGAAATACTCATACCAGTTATAATGCTCATGTTGATAAATGGTCACATGATTATAGCTGGTATTTATATCTGCCTACTTCTTCTCCCCATTCTGTATTCCTTTGGCCTTTACCAATTACTTGAATGAGTCTTGGTTCTTTATCTAGTGGGTAAAGAACATTCATGTCTGAAGGTTCTGGGCCATTTGTCTTCCTGCTTGGAATGAGCTGTTGTAGTGTCTCACTGACTTTCATAACAGAACGTAGTAATACTAGGAAGCACCCTCAGGAGTTTCTTATACTCCAAACACGTTCTTCCTTACCTCCACTGTGGAGCAGTGATACCTTTGTTTTTCAGTTTCTTGACTCAGAGGTATACAGAGCCCCAAATGTCCAGAAGAAGTCTGAGCTTCCAGTTCAGCCAAACTACTGGTGGGCCTCCTAGTACAATCCCTCTCCCCTCTGGAATTATGACTTCTAGGCCAGCAGAGAATAAGGACATGAGAACAGGAAACAAAAATTTGCTACTGTGTCACTAGAGTAATGATAAGTGGTACCATTCTCACTTCTACCCCTGGAATCCTGGACCCACAAATTGTGGTTATAGGAGAAAAAGTATCATATATTGGACGCTGATTATCTTGGTTACTTTTCTCATTGCTGGGATAATATACCTAACAAGCAAACTTCAAAGAAGGAAAGGTTTGTTTAGCTCACCCTTTATAGAGGTTTCAGTCCATAATTGGCTGGCTCCAAGGCAGTGTGGCACATGGCAGAGGGGCAACTGTTCGTGGAGGCTGAGGCAGTGGAAGGCAGCAAAAATACCAAGATCAAAAGGAGAAAAAAACCTCTTTCTGTTCCTTTTATCTTATTCAGACTAGTAGGATTAACGCAGTTCCCATCCAGTCAGTGAAGGGATGCAGCAATCACCCACCCTTAATTCCAGCACCCTTAATCCTTAGGAATCAATCACACGCTCTAGATTCAGCTGACTCTGAGAAGCCCCTTGCTCACTCCGCCGAGTGAGTCAGGCTTTTCCAAGCTTCCAAACACAAACTGTAACAGTGGTTTAGAGCAGAGCCGGCACTCGAGAATCTTGCTCCATCTGCAAGGTACTGTCTTTTAGGTGGCGCTGTAATCACATTTTCAAAAACCACTGGACCATTCTGTCACTCTGACTGCTTCCAGATGGTGGGATAGGATCAGTGCATTTTATGAACATGAGCCCATTGTTGCGCTTGTTTGACCATGAAATGTGCTCCTTCATCAGAAGCAATATTGTACAAGGGCCAGGGATATAGCTCAGTGGCACAAGCACCTGCCTGGCAAGCGCAAGGTCCCAAATTCTATTCTTAGTACAAAAAAAAAAAAAAAAAAAAAGGAAAAGAAAAAGAAAAAAAGAAAGAAAAAGGCTGTACAGAATACAATAACAGAAGAGATATTCTCAAAGTTGACAGATGATAGTTTTGCCAGAAGCATTACTTGCACGGAAGGCAAATCCATACCTGCAATAAGTGTCTATCACAGCAGGAAAAATCACTAACTACCCCTTTCATGATGGAAGTAGTCATGGAAGTGCTAGCAGATTTGGCATTCAGCAGTGGCTGAGGCCAGGTCAGCATTGGTGAGTGGACCTCCATGTCACTGAGGCCATGCC
>NW_004955431.1:7991749-8013591 GCF_000276665.1 Chinchilla lanigera | reverse complement strand
TAAGACAAAGAATTTCTCTGAGCAACCCATATTTATTAGGTTTTTAAACAAAGGATGGGAATACTGAAGAAAATGCAGGAATCTGGGCAGAACTTGGGAATCCCTGTAAGGACTTCTCCAAGAATACATTATGTTAATTTAGGAGAAATCTGTTATCTCCAGGAAGGTCTTCCTGCAGGACTGAGACTTCTGCAGCTACAGTCTCCTTTTGGTTAATTGGGGTTGGAGCCAGATGATCTTAGCTGTGGCCTTATCTTATCCCAACTTCACAGGCGTCCCAGCTTCACAGGCCAATACAGGCCTCAGCAGAGACCAGTGACTCATAAAGGTTCACTTACTATCAGTCAGCTGCCCATCTCCAGGCAAGCGGCTTAGGCCTTGGGCAAACTCACACATAAACATGGTTAATATTAAATCATGCCCAGAACTGCTTCATAATTGTCTCCACTAGCCTTTACTTGATGCTTTCCTTAATCATTCCAAAAGAACATTGCTAGGTTTGTGTATGTTGTGTGTCTATGTGAAGCCACTAATATTGTCCCTGGTCATCTTACTTTCCCACATTTTTATTAGTGCATATTGGTTACACAGTTTAGAAGGTTTCATTTTGGCAGACTTTTACATGCACATGACATACTTTTCTCAATTCTGCTACATCACCATTCCCACATTACCCTTCACCTAGTTTCACGTGACTGGGGGGGTCAATTTTTATCATACTTATCATATTTAATTATTTAAGTATTTAAATTGAGCATAAGATATATATATATTCTTATTTTTATTTTTAGACCTTACTTCTTGGTGCTATGACTGAGAATTTTCACTAGACTATACAGAGGTTGTACTCAACCAACAAACCAGTAAGAATTCTTTCTTCTGTTGATAGATCTGCGTGTCAGTAGGGTACACATTAGACCTTTAGGCCATTTTCAAGTCTTGCATTGCTTTTACTTTCAAACTGTACTATTTTTCTGAACACCTTCATGTAAAATCTGCCAGGAACAATTTATCCCTAGCACAATCTTGGGATAAAAGAGTTCAGGGTCTTTCTGTTCACCCAAATCTGAGATCATCACGTAAATTAGCATTGTTCCAGACCATTGATTGTCTATACTCCAAAACAAATGATCCTTCCTTAATTATGGCAATAAAACTAATGACTCTGATGACCTTGTCCTGTTGCTGGTATTCCATCCAAATGGGGGGAGTGGTCAGCCTTAGGCTAAAACACCCAAGTTCTCCTTGTTTTTTACAGTGTTGTACACTTTCTGTCAAACTCCAGGGCTCCATTTTTCCACTTTCTCACAAGACCATTGTGATATTGAGGGAAAAATAAATATATATACATGTATATATATATATATGTATATATATATATATATATATATATATATATATATATATATATATATATATATATATATTTTTTTCCCCTGTTCAGAACTCTTAAAATTCTTATAGTTTCTTAAGTGATGGGACTAAGAAAAATGAATTGATCACTTTTCATCATTCATAAAAAACCTGTCTCAGCCACATCCAGATTGTATTCATGAAGTCATTTTGGAAGCTCCTTGATAACCATAGGAAGGAAGGTGGGCTGGGGAACTGTTGTGTTATTAGAGAATCAAAACATTTATTTCTAATCCCTGACTTTTAGATACTGGAGATGAACTGAAGATTAGGTTGATCTCTATGGTTGGGATTTAATCACATATATTGTCTTAGTTACTTTTTCCTTTCTGGGACAAAATACCCCATACCCACAAATTAAAGTAAGAAAAGCTAATTTCAGCTCACAGTTTATAGAGCTTTCAATCCATAGTCGGCTGTCTCCAAGGCAGGATACATGGAAAAGGGGCATCACAGAGGAGAAACAGTCCATGGCAGGGCAAGCAGGAAAAAGCATTGGAGCGGCAGCCTGGAGCCTCCCTTTCCCTTTATCGCATCAAGGCTATAAGCATATCAGCTGGTGCCACCCACACCTTCACTGGGCCTTCCTATTATCCACACCCAGAACTATGCTAAATCAATCAGTGGGCAAATTTAGTTATCACACAGTTTTTAATCCATATTCACACATGGTAGGCCAGGCCTCTTCAAAAATCCACACTTATGAGTGTATGAGGCTTTGGAGGGACATCTCGTTAGAACCCATAATAGGTACTTAAATTAATAGTTTCTGTAAAATCTTAAAATGACAGAATTTGGGGAGCTTCTGAGTTGCTGAATATATAGAAGGTGGTATACCCAAGAGAGAATAAAAGCTCTGCTCCCATTCCCCCGTGCCTGCTCTGTGCGCCTCTTCTATCTGGCTCTTTTTGGGTTTTATCTTTTTATAATAATGGGTAAAGGTAATTAAAGCACTTTCCTAACTTTATGAGCCAATATTAAATGAGAGAACGTGAAGAGAGTTATAGAACGCACTGATTTGTAAATTTTTGTTCAGAAGAACCAGTAGCACCTTGGGCTTCTATGTGGTGTCTGAAGTAAGGGAAAGAGATATTTATGAGATTTAGTCTCTAGCTGCTGGAATCTGATGTTACCTCCAGAAAGATAATGTAAGAATTTAGTGAAACTGTAGACCATCCAGCTGATGGCAGAAAAGTGGCCAAAGCTGTAAAAAATCCCCATTTTTGGAGAGAAGAGTGCAGAAGTGTTCTGATTTCAAGGTAAAGATAGGGGAAAATAGTCTGTATTTCTCTTCATGAATCAATAATCATTAAGGATTTTTAACACTATAATTATAAACATTAAAGTGAGCATGTAAGTGTAGAAGAAAATAAAAACATAATTTTGTAAATAAATGCAGAAAATTATTTGATAACCATAACTCATTTATGGTTTAGAAAATGACCACTATTATCTTGGTTAACACTTGTACTAAGTTTACATTTTTTTAAAAATGAAGTTTCTAAGTTTGAAAAAGAAACAATAACTGTCTAAATCCAAAGAGTAAAACTTGCTACAAAGAAATGCTAAGACACTTGAAAGAAAAATCTTTAGCATTTATAAAAGAATTTACAGTACAGATTAGAGCTAGATATGATTTTGCTAAACAATAAAACTTTTATGCAGAAATCAATAGCATTCTTTTACATGAACAATAATCAATGAGACAAACAAAATTTTTTAAAGATAACATTTACAATAATAGCAGGACTTCTTAAGAATCTAGTTAGTAATACATCTAACCAAAATCCATTCCAAATATATAAAGTTAGCAAGTTTAAAGGCAAACTGTACTAACCTTTAAAGAAAATAAATAGGAAAAAAGTTTTATTATATATTAAGAAAAGTTTCTAGATCTAAACTTAGAAAACATAGATCATACAAAAAACTGTCTACATTAAAATAGGGAGCAAAGATGCTATTACAAATATTTAGAATGCTAAAAGCTAATTTAGAATTAGCGTGGATCAGTGTTATCTTTTTTCTTTATTAAATTATGCACTTTCTGATAGACTTCTCCACAATCTCCACAATAAAAGATTAATCCAAGCTAAAGTCTTTGTGTCAGATCTCTATAAAACTGATTTTACTGTTCACCTTCAATTCTAAATGGAAAACAAGTAGATAAATTAAGAACTAATCATGGCAAAATATAATTACAATTTATTTTGTAAACAAAGAAAATTTAAAAGGCTGACGACACTCTGAGTAGATTCGTTGACCTTTGGAGATCTTGATTATAAAATAAGGATATGGATTTTTTTTTCAATTCTGTTGTAAATTTTGCTTGAAAAATCAATTGCTTCTCTTTAGTGTATCTCAAGAAATACTCATTAGAAGTAAAACTTGCTTATATTACAGAGATTATACATGTAAAGTTTCTAACAAAGCTTAAAGTATTGTGACTTATTTTATTCTTAAAATAATAGGTAATATAAACTTGTCTCAAACAAATTCTACCTATTCTACTGCATTTTGGGAAACCGGTCTGTTTCTTTAAAAAAATAAAAGGAAAATGAGGCAGTTATCTATCAGCAAGAAAATGAACGTTCCTTTCAAAACCAGGAAAATATAATACAAAAATTCAAACAAATGTACCATTAGCTTTTGCTTTGTGACTGAGAAGAGTAATTGAGAGAAAATACTACTTATAAATTAATTACATACTTTTCTAAGATATGACTTTTTATAAGTATAAGATCCATCTGGCTTGACATCTGCAAAATTCCTATAATTAAAGAGAAGGAAATAAACAACTAGGGTGTTATTCAAGGTTTTTCTATACTTCCTTAAATTTTCTGTCCCTTTACTTTGACTATGCTAAAATGTCTTTAAGAATTATACATTGTTGAAGTGGACAGTTTAGTGATTAAAACTGAATATCTGATTTTCAGTCTGTCTTTAATCACATTTGGTTTCTTCTACCGTCTATTATAAAGTTGATTATATAATTAACTTCAGCTCTCTGTTAGCCCCTTGACTCAATATGATTAAAATAGATGATTTTAAAATTATCAGGATAACTTCAGCCACTGAACTGACAAATATTTCAGCTAACTGATTTAATATGAATCATTAATTTACTGTTTCTTTTTAAATATATTTTAATTTATAAATCTACTTTTCATTTGTCCAGGATAGCCCTGAACCAAGCAGTGATTTCAGCCCCATCCTTCTGAAGAGATACATGGTTTTCCTCCCAATTTTCTGTTTAGGTTAGATGGGAAAGAAAGATCACATGCTCATCACAATTCATGGCTGTGGCAAGGTGCAAAGGATGAGATACTGCTCAGAGTTTACATGTGGTTTAACCTCTAAGAGGCTCCAGAAGAGATGCCTTAATGGAGACTCCTTAGCTCAAAAATTTCAGGAAAAAAGACAGCTCTAATTGAAGCTCTTGTAGGTTTTCATCGGTAGAACCAGGGAGCAAGAATAAAGGACAAGAGAAGGGTGTGTGCACAGGAATTCTTGTCTTTGGCAGGGCAAGTACAGGGTAACGACAGTGTGGTCTCTTACATGATTGACTTTAGGGTCAATCTAAATAGTAAATCCAATTAAGGGGAGGACAAGGACCAGAGCATTCACTCCTTAAGGCAATGTGTTTTGATCCTACTTGGATTTGTGGCCCTATAGGTAATGCTTTAATCACTAACCATGAATTCCCAGGAGGTCTTGGGCAAGTGGCCCCCACAGTGCCTTACCTCTGCATATCCATCTCATACCTACCTTTGTGCAATGTTCTCACACAACCTCATTCTCACTGGAGTCTGAATAATGAGAACAAAGCCAAAGAAGTTTGTCTGATTCTGGCAAATTATTTGGAGACCTGTTAAGAATGTTATGCCTATCAACAGCATTATACCTTTTAAACTTTAGGTGAAAATATTTATGGAATTTTCATAAATGTCAGATTATACCTGAGACACATTGAAAATATTCGATGTAAAAATGGATGTTTTTATAAAACCATAAAATATAAAAATAGATATTTTATAAGAATTTCACATATTAAAAGACCCTCAGACACAGAGAAATTATGTACTCTGCTTGAGATCACACAGATAGCACGTGAATTTGATCCAGAATTGGAATGTAAACATTTGGGTCTCCAGAGTTTATGTTTTTGATCACTATAAATGTTGTATTTCATGCACTCAGAAAGCTGTGTTTCCTGCTACCTAAGTAGACCTCATTGGAAGAGATCTAAGACATTTCTTTGCTGCAAAATTCGCTAATCTAGTAGAGAAAATTTGGACCAAAGCCAGTTATCAAAGTATACTGTGTAACTGAAAAAAGCCAGTGCGATTCTGTCTTCATCAAGTCATTGAGATATGTGCCCAATAGTTCACAAACTTTAACAGGCCCCGAGAGGCTATCAAAAAACCAAAATGCTCTTTCAGAGAGGCAGAGTAAAGACCTCTGCAGATCAATTCCTACATGAAAATGACTAAAGCACTGACTAGACATTTCACAAAGTTTTGGAAATCCGGAAGTTAAGCAATGACTTGTGACATTCTGAGGAACTCCCAGACCCAGATGAAGTACAGCGGCTTATGGCACAGAAATGTAATCCACTCCCTTCACCGAATCAACTTCGTAGTTGCCTATAAAGTTGGCAGCTTTCTATCAACTAATCCATAAAAAAGCAGCAATGCTATGGCCACCAGAGGGAGCAGGTGAGGCTAGATCGCCTAAAGAAACTCTATCCCAGAACCCTGTCACTAACCAGTACCGCAGTTCCTATTTGGAGCTTACTCCAAGGGGAAACTGTACTTACAAGGAATTCGCTGAGAAGAATCAAAGGTCATGGTTTGACATTCCAAATCCATAAAAATATAAAAGGAAGACCTGTGGAAAAAATAAGCCCATAGGAGACTTTTTCCAGACAGGGTTTCGCCCATGCTGGCCTGGAATGTGTGGTGATTCGCCTTCCTAGGGTTACTCCTCCCAAGTGCTAGGACCGCAGACCTGCGCCACATCCCAACCTATAGGTGACTTCGTAAAGTTCCAATATATTTCTAGTGATCTAGAAGATGGCAATTATGTGCACAACTGTGCGTATATTAAGAAGAAAGGGTCTGGATCTATCAGTTCAGGGTAAGATGGAAATCCTAGACAAGCAGCAAAAAAGGCTAAGTCCGAATTTGAAACTGTCTCGTGGTAGAAGATGTGTTCAACTACAGACAGACAAAGCTCTCCTGACAGAGCACCGAGGTTCAGTGATTTAAATAATTTTATCAAGAAAATCTCTATCTTATTAGATGTTCCCTGAACTCGTTGAGCCGATACTTAAGCAGCCATAAAGTACAAAGACTGTAAGACTTTATGAAGGTAATACAAAAAAAATCACTAAATGGAAGAAAAAACGAACTCTGGGGAAAGGGAGGAAATGTGATTGGATAGTTTCTAGCTATACGGACTAAAATGTCCAGTTTTTAACAAGAAAAATAGACTGACAAGGCAGATGTTCCTGTACACAAAAAGAAAGCAGCTGCGGATGACAGATAGCTATCCCCAAAGGGACTGATGTTGGAGTTTCAAAATACAGACTGTACATCTTCTATTAAAGAGATGAAATGAAGAATATCTAAAGAAATGAAGGAAAACATGATGGTATTTCACAAAGTAGGCATTATTCATAAAGATAAACAATACGTTAAAAAAAAAAAAGCTAGCAGTTGTGGAATTGAAAATCCCAATATCTCAAATGTAAAATACAGTAGTAGGATTCACAGAAGATTTGAGTTGCAGAATAAACACTCACAGCATTTGAAAATAAGTCAACCGACAATAATCTGCAAAACAGAACAATGAAAAAAATGTGACCAAAGCCTCAGACGTACATGGAATATCATCAAGCATATCAATATACACATGGCATGAGTTGAAGAAAAAGAAGACAGGATCAAAGTAAACCAGAAGTAATATTTGAACAAAATATGGCTGAATACAGCTCTCAAAAAAGATACACAAATAGCCATGTAGCTCATGAAAAATGTGTTCAACACCACTAGTCACTGAGGAACTGTTAGAATAAAGCTACAGTGACCTCATATGATGGCCACTCTCAAGACAAAATTAAATTAAAATGTAAAAGCATAACAGCAAATGTTTGGGAAGAGATTAAATTAACACAGGATTGCTGGCAGGAATGTGATGTAGTTTAATCACTTTGTAAAACAGTTGTGTTTAGTCTCAAGGAATTATTATATGACCCAGTAATTCTACTCCAATGAACCACATGTACAAAGAGGAATGGAGGGGCTGGGGATTCAGCTCAGGGCCAAGGCGTATGCCTGGCAAGCGCAAGGTTGGGAGTTCGGTTCCCGGTACCGGAGAAAAACAAAAACAACAACAACAACAACAACAAAAAAAAAAAACAAAGAGCAATGGATAGCATGGGCTGTAACTGATACTGGTACAATAATCTTCATAACTCAACAACTAAAGTAGAAAAAAGGCAAAGTCCATTAACAGAAGAGTGGATAAATTAAACGTGGCTATAGACACCTAATGGTATACACTATTCTGCAATAAAAGTCAGTAAAGTCCTGATATTTGCTACACAGAGCAGCCTCAAATTTACTGTGCTAAATGAAATATGCCAGGCACAAAAGAACAAGTATTGCATGATTCCATTTAGATGAGGTGCCTAGAACAGGCAAAACTGTACAGGTAGAAGATAGATTAAGAGCAGAGACTTAAAGATATGGAGTGGGAAGTTATCACTGAATGGTTATAACATTTCTGTTTGGGATATGAAACTATTTTAGTAGTACAGAGAAGTGATAGTTACACAGTCTGTGAATGTAATTAACACAACAAAAGTATGCACCACTTAAAACTTCTTAACCTGAAAAGCTGGGCATGGTGACATATTCTTATAATCCCAGCACCAGGGAGGCTGAGGCAAGAGGATCTCCATGAATTTGGAGTCAGCCTTGGCTATATAGTGAGTTAAAGATTGGCCTAAATTACATTAGTCAGCCTTGGCTATATAGTGAGTTAAAGATTGGCCTAAATTACATACAGTAGTGAGGCCTTGTATTAAAAAAAAAGAAGCCATTTAACTGATACATTTTAATTTATGTATATTTTGTAATATAATACTAGATTTTTCCTCCCCAGCTCTCCTGAGTCTTTATAGTATCATTCACTTAGAACTGTTGAAAAACTCATCCATTTGTCTAGGGTAACTCCAGTTTTCAGTTATAGTTATTTACATTTGTTTGACCTTTGTAGAAGATGAAATTATAAATTCTCTATTCTTCTGTAACCTTTCTTACACTTAAAATTCATTACAAATATCGGCTTTTATCTCCCATCCAAAATCAGGACAGTGTTTTAATCTCCTACAGAACAACCTGAACTCTTTCCCCTGTCAAAAACATTTCTTTGTGTTTGAATTTTCCCTTGCTTCTCTTAGACTGGAGAAAAACTAGAAAATGCACATCAGAAAGAATGCACTACATACTGAATGCATTGGGAAAGTTGATATTTTTCATGAAGACCAGAGATCTGTACAACTTCTTTTCACAACATAATGTATGTTGCTTTCATATTTGTTTTTCAAATGCTAATTCTCAATTTACTTTTGCTCTCAGTTTGCAATCCACATTCATTCTTGTTAGATTAGTGAACAGAAATCTCCCAAAATTCCTCTCTGAGGATTTAGTTACTTCTCTACAGGGTCTTTTAATTTCTAGTTCCATCTGGTTAAGTGCTGGCCACATGCTGGCCATGTGCTGGCCGTGTCCCCTTGTGTCTGTCATGGGCTTATGAAAAGGCTCACTAATCCATCTCTCCAGTCAAACTTGCCATTACCTTGTGGGGCTCTGGTAGAAATTAATGAGATCATTATTCCAGTGCTCTTTGAAAACTTATGCTTTAGAAGAGTGCTGGCAAAAGTCTCAAAAGTCTTGCACAAAGAGTAGCTCATGAAAAATGAATTTTATGATTTTAGTACATGTTAAGGGCATTATATATTCAAAAAATGATCCATCTATTGGAAGTTTGAAAGGTAGAAGTTACAGCTATGATGTTCATACTGATACAACTCTATAGAAAATATAGGTCTCAGTAGAGAACTAAATCTAAAGATTTGAAAGATATAAATATCTCAAAAATAAATTTCCAGTATTGTTTACAATATCTTAGGAAATTGCAAGTGAAAATAATACATGAATGATAATTTCCAGGTCAATATTAATTTATTGTTTCTAAAGTATTTTTTACCATAACTACATTATCTAATAATTCTTAGATGAAATTTAATACACATACTTAGGAGAAAATATTACCTTTGGTTCAAAACACAATTTCATGAATTGCTTGAAGTATGTTATAGCTTCTTTGATTCATAAACTATGTATATATATTAAGCAACATTGAAAACTTTGTTTTAAGTAACATGAGCTAATTTTAAATCTATTTTTTCATTGTATTATAAGTAGTTCATATGTAGAAATTGTAAGTGAAAACAAACATAAATGAGATTACTGAAATTTCTCCTATTATTCTAATACAGTTTAACAAAAGACATTTTTCAAGTGTTTCAGTCAGCTGTGATTCTGATGGGCTTTCTTTTATATGTGATTTTTTTCTTTTCCCTAACAGCTTTTAAGATTCTATTTTTGTGTTGAATTTCTAGAATCTCAAGTAAGATATGCCTGGCTGCAGATATTTTTTTGTGATGGCCAGTTGAAGTTGTATATGCCTCACTTAATTTTATGTCAAATTCTTTTTCTTTACCAGAGATGTTTTCTGCCATGACATCTGTGAACAGATTTTTTTATATCATGTGTGCTGTCTCCTGCTTTGTCACTGACACAATCAATTTTAAGGTGTTCTTCTTTGCATCATCTAGCATTTGCTGTATTTAATTTTCATTGACCTTTGCTATTTTTAAGAAATTTTTCCTTTCATGCTCACTAACTGAAAGCCCGTCTTCTATATCTGAGATCTTGTCATCACATTGGTTTAATCTGCTGCATATACTGTCAATGAAACTTTTATTCTCCTAGGTATCTACTTAAATCTGCCTTATGTATTTCATTTCTTTCCTATGCTGAGCATTCAGGGCTTCCATAATTTTCTTAAGCTCATCTATATCTCTGTTGATCCATTAATCATGATTTTTATTGTGGACATGATCTCTGCAGTTATCTGAGAATTTATAGCTGATTTTATTTTATTTTTTTTTTGAACCTAATTCAACTGCTTTGTTTTTATCACTTCAGGGAGGCTAGACACATGGCTTTTGAATTGTCCTACCTCATTGCCCCTGGGTTTCCCTTTAGTGTGCCAGATGACTGGGGTTGCATGTTGTTTAAGTGTCTTCTCATTTGTTTTTCTTTTGGTAGTTCATTTCCTGGGGTGATGCTTGTAAATTGTCTATGGTAAATCACTTTAATGCTAGTATTCAGAACCCTTAGGGAATGACTACTTCTCTGAAGTATCTTGCAGATATAACTGGTTCTTGGGTTTTGAGTTTGTTGCAAGGTTTTCCCTCTTCAATTTGTTGGGGACGACAAAGTGTTTCATGTTTGGCCAGCCCTTAGTTTGTTGGTACTCTGCCACAGTATTTTCTATGACCCTTAGTCAACCTCAGTCTTGGACTACCAGGAAAAATAGCTGTTTAGAACAATGTTGTCACTTTTGGCTAATGTGGTACCAACAGCAAGTAACAGCAGCAATAACCACAGCCTAGAAAATGACAAACTGTGGTAACAAGTAATTTTCTACTTTTAACAATATGAATTAGATTTGTAGTTATATAACAACATGTAAAACAGACCAGGAAATTATATGTAGCATTTAAGTCCTTCATGTGTCAATTTATTCTCAGGGGTTAAAATTTTAAAGGGATTAGGCAAAAAATAGAGAGGTAGAAGAAGAGGAGGAGTTTAGAAGTAAGGCTGCAGGACAAAGGGGATCATAACAAATTTGGGAAACTGGAGCAGAAGACTGGAGGGAAAGAGAAGAAAGAGATAAAAAGAAAAACAGAACAACAACTGCAAAGAGGCTAGAAATCATGTTCACACTCATTCAAAAAGAAGGTCAAACAATGAAGTAGCAAAAAACAAAAACAAGAAAGAAAAACAAAACCACCACCACAACAAAAAACAAGAGAGAGAAAAACAAAATCCATTTCCAGGTTTGTCTCTCCTGTCACTGGTAGAGAACATGTGGAGACTATGCCTATCTAACCCAGCAAGCCAGGAGTAGCTTTTGGGTGGGGTAGCGGATAATCTCAATGAGCCTGCACCTATTGGCTGTGACCGGACTCATGTAACCTGCAGCCATCAGGACACCTTTTGTGGGCCTGAGCCCAGCTGGGAGCTCCTAGATGGAGCCAGCAGCTGCTTTGAGTTTTGAGCTCCACCAGCACCTCTTCAAGATGGCTGCTGGCCAACTGTCCTCTCACACAGGATGACTGAGCCCTCAGCACTCACTGCCAGTTAGTGCAGTCCTTCATGTCTGCTACTCTCCTCTACTACTGCATCTCTCCATGGAGGCCTCTAGGGTCACCAGTAGTCACTATGTGTCCACAGGTTTGAATCACTCCTCTTGTGCAGTGAGTTATGTCTCAGGGAGAAAGTGCTGCTGGCTACCTCCTTCTTCTTCACTGAAGTTTCTTCCTTCACTCTCTTCATGAGCTTCAATTCAGGTTTCAGATCCTTCCTGGGTCCAGGGGACCCACTTACCTCTCTCTTCATCATATTGCTATATTCCAACATCTGATTATGAACTCTCAGAGGGGCTCTTTCTCTGCTGCTTATCGCTCTGCCACCTTGGTGCCTCCCCCCTTGATTATCTATTTTAATAACACATTAAGATAAATGTTCACTATGCCAAAATCTGGTTATGAAGAGATATAAAAGGAAAAATATTAAGAATCATGACCAATCTCAGGTCAGAAACATCACTGCTAATATTTGAGATATAGTTTTACTGTTTGTTCTGACATAGATGCTGCATAAAGATACACAGAGACATCAGTCAGCACACACTGCTTTTTATATTCATATTTCTATATCAGTAAATAAATATAATCTATACTTCATGCTTAAATCATTGATAACATTTAATAAAGGGAATGTGAATATGAAAAGACTGTGTATAGGAAATAGGACACAGATATTGACACTAGAATGCTTGAATAGTGATGTCATTATACACCTGACACTATGTTCTAATAGATTTTTGAGCCCACTGTATATTTATTTCTCTATCTCTCAAATGTCAGATAAGACAAAACAATAACAAATGCATGGGAAGATGCCAAGAAGATTTACTGTAATAAAACATACGCATAAAACTTAGAGGTTTGCCAAATAGTAAATACTCAGAAATCTTTATTCACTTTCAATATTATGATAATCTCTAGTTGTTATCCATCTGTCCTCAAGTTTTTATTACTGTGTGATGAGTACTTCATACATTTGAACAATTAATTATTTCCTTACAATGAAACTAAGGAATAATTAGCTAAAATTAGTTATTTTTTAGAATTCCATAAATTACCACATAGTACTCAAAATTATTTTTTAAATTTTTATGTCATGAAATATGTCAGATTGTATACTGTGGAACCATTTCAATAGCATTAGGCATTATTATTTGGATATCTTCAAATTTGGGAGGAAAATACACTTATTTTAAATTAATTACTCACAAAACTTGAACATATTCTAGATATATGTATAAAATTCTTCTGGGAATTGTTATTCTCATTATTGTTTAATAAATATTTTCCTGGTATAATGTTCCTTTTCCCCTATTTAATTTGTAAGTATACTTAAAAACACCCTCCCCCAAATCATTTCTCAGAAGTTTTGCTTTTGCTGTTATCTTTGGTTTATTCTTTAATTATCTAGTCCAACAAATGACATTTTGTCTAAAAACAAGGAATTCTTCCTATTTTTTCCAGAATTGAAAAAAATTAGTAAAACTTAGATTTGATAAAGCCTTGCATTTTGAACATTATATTTTTTTCTGTATCTTTGTACTTAGAAGGGGATCTTAATTGTGCTAAATTTTTGTTTTAGTGACTTGAAGATTACTAGTATTATTTCTTCATTTTATTTCTGTATATCTCTATCCCTGTCATAGAATTTTTAAAACTTTTTTGTTTTTTAGACAATTGCAGAGCCATATTTTCCTTCAGAGCTGATTTTGGTATATTTTCACTTTAAAAAATATACATGATTTTTTGTTCTTGGACAAAACAGACTGTAATGAATTTGGGACAATAGTAATATTTAGGATTTATGAATGCCTGCTAAATGAAATCTCATTAAACATATATTATTGTCTTCTCATTTATGGTACAATGTACATAGGCATTATCGTCACCTACAGATAAGGAAATTGTGTCTTGATTGGGTAACGTACACATTATATATGGAAGAAAAGTTGTAATTCAAAGTTTGATTTAAGGACAAAAGCCTTATTTTGTTCCCACTCAATATGCTATATTAAACAATTTTTTGTTAATGCTGGGATATAAATTATTGGCCAAGACAAAAATATACCGTCTTTTCTATAGGAAGATACAATTACGGTTGAACAACTGTGATAATCAAAATGTGTTCTTTCAATAGTAAGTGCTTCAAAATATGAATAAAGATGATAAAGCTATTCCACATAGGGAATTGGCACATATTAAAATTTGGGAGTGGACATTCAATACTCAGGAACAGAAGGAAAGCTGATCTTGAAAGAATATGATATGCATTTGGGTAAGCATCTGTGTAGGGTAATATTGGTCCTGCAATGATAATTGAGTCTTCTAGAATCACATCTGTGGTGTTAGGATATTTACATATATTGATTTTGTTAAGTGACAAACTATAGAAAAATTTATAATTAGCAAAGGTCTCTTAAAAATAATTGCATATTTACTCAAAGAATCAACTGATTTAAAAGTATTCACTGTGTGCCTATATTGGGCACAAGAATATAAAAGTAAATGAGGCTACATTTCCTACTTCTTTCCCTTTAGCAATTCATAATCTGTTAAGAGATACTCAAGTATGCACAAATCATTACAGTAGAATAATAAACGTAAGAGTATGAGCACAAATAGGTTCTTAAACAATGACACAAACCAAAATAGTTAGAATGCATTGAGGAATATCCAATTTTAGAGTTATAAACACTGACTTTTAGGAACGCAAATAAGGGAATGGTTCATGATACTTGTGTGACAGGCTGCACAATCCTCAAAGAAGTGCTGGTTTATAATGAAAGCCTTGGAAATTCATGGGATCCTGTCAACTAATGAGAAAAGGAGAAAGCAAATGGCCCCTTTAATTTTTCCCTGATTCTGCTACCTGAATTTCTACACGTTTTGCCTATGTTCAATCTTTTGAAAGTGGAGCTATTTTCGGTACCTTCTCAGATCTACAGCTACTAGGTACTGTGCCTAAAGGAAGACAGTCACATTAGGTCCTATGGGATGTCTGGGGATACTGGAAATCCTATGATAATGCCACAGAGTTATTGGAAAAAGCAGTTTAAATGATCTTCACTAGACATATTGTAAATTTAGGATCAGATTACTCTGTGTTTTTAAAACAGTGTTTCCAAACAGGAAGACTACCCGTGTTTAAAATAAAGCAATGTTCTCCAAAACTGCCTTCTAGACTTTGCTAAACCTTGTAGGAAAAATGTGAAATTGCTTTGCTGCCTCGTCACCTCATTTAAAATCGCATGGGACAAGAGACTGCCCAGAGTCCAAATAAATATTTTAAAGTCACTTAGGATACTCAAATTCAACTTGGTCGCTCTTTCCCAATGGAACCCTCTATCTGCTTTAAGGACTGAGGTGTGGCTCAGAGGTCCCATAGTCCAACAGTGCTACAGGAGATTGAATATGGAGTAAGCAAAGGGGATGGCGCCTGCTCTTTGGACTTCCTTTTTTCAAAGCTCTGTCTTCACTGACCTCTGGCCTCTTGTTCTGCAGCATCTGTCTTAGTGCTCTTCACAGAAAGAAAAGACTTGCTACCAGGTGGGAGTCAATTTATGATCATTAAATTTAGATGGTTATGGTTTAAAATCTGCTCCCATGAAAATGATCCACTAAATCTCAGTGCAACTCTGAAGTGCAAAGGAGAGAGTTACTGATGGTGTGATTTCGGTGCTTGCGGATGTTATGCAAGGTAAATATGCATAACAATATCAAGTCCTTTCTGATGTACAGAAATAGTCATTTCTGGTACTGTAATGATGTAAGATTGCTTGTGTTGTAATTATAAAGTAATAGTGGGCTCAGGATGTGGCTCAGTGATAGAGTATGTGCTTCATATGCACAGGGCTCTGAGTTTGATCCCCAGCATCATTAATGTGACAGTGTACTATGAAGATGTGTTTATGTCAATAACCAAACATAACAGAATGGCTAAAAATTTAAGTTTTGGAATTAATTCAGCATGGAGTATTATTCTGGAGTTTATATACTGGCCCTTCTGATTATGGGCACTGTGCAGATTGTCAAATTTCCATTTTCCCAATTTCCTTTTGTCTATAAATATGGATAGTATTATTGAAGCTACAAAATGAGTTAATTTATACAAAATTTTAGTTCAGGCTTTGACTCAGACTAAAAAACAATAGGTATTTCTTTCTTTATGTTCATAACTGTTCACTTCCCCAAATTCATATATTGAAATCTAGTGCCATGTGATGCTTCTAGGGTGGGACTTTTAAGTGATGATTATATCATGAGGCAGGAACCCTTATGAGTGGAATTAGCTCCCTTATTAACGAGAGACCTCAAAGAAGTCCCAGGTTCCTTCTACCACATGAATAAACAGTGAGAGGACAGTCTTCTATGGACCAGGAAGCAGGGCCTCAGTAGATGGCAAATCTACCAGATTTCTCAGCATCTGAAATAGTGAGAAATAAGTATCATTTGCTTATAACCTACCCAGTCAGTAGTACTTCCTTTAAATAGCTGAGACAAACTAAGAAATTTACAATGCTCTTCACAACCTGGAAAATAGTCCTCCAAACATGTATATTGAAAATATTAGTGTTGAATAATGAAACTTGGGTAATACCCAGGACATCTTCTGAAGCTGATGCTGTGGCAGTTTGTATAAATGGCCACAATTGCTTAGCAGGAGTTTCTGTTAAAAAGTAAAGCTTATTTTCCTCAATTTCTTATTGTTGGACTGGCTTTTTCTGTTGTGTCAACCAAGACAGTCTAACCTCTCAGAGGCTGTGAGAACACAAAACAGACATCAGCCTCCCAGCTTTGATCCTTTAGACCAGCAATCACCAAGATTTTTGGTACCAAGAAGACAATTTCTCTACAGATAGCAGAGATTGTGTGCGTGTGGCGGGTGTTCTCAGGCCGATTCAAGCACAATGCATTTATTGTGCACTTTAATGCTACTGCTGTTACATTGTGTACTTTACCCAAAGACACAGACATTTAAAAATAATTGCAAGTGCATTCGGCATTTCATTAGTTTATTTTTGAGGCAACTTTAAAATTTGACATAAAAGTCAAAATTTAGAAATTTTAGGCATAAATCTTATAATGCTAACAGTGTTGGGCATAACATTTGTTTGTAGAACAGCCTGTGGCTTGATTTATCTGACTTTTGCTTGATTTATGCGTAAATTATGTTCTATAGTAAAGCATTAGTTATTGGTATTAAATCCACCCTTGCTCAATTTTGGTCACTTATTTGATTGTTAGAGTCACTTTACTCTGTAGAAGCAAATGTTTTGTTTTTGGAAAATGTAGACAGCTAGAAAATCAGAGAAATAAAGAATTATTTGATAATCTTTAGCTGAAATCTCATTGATAAAGGAAGATCTAATGGGAGGATGCCAGGACGATGAATAGTTCTGGAGATGAACATATGGAAAAAGAATAACCTCAAAAAATTGTGGAAAATAAAGATGTTGATTTGCTTATTGTGTTGGTTTGGGACTTATTTTGCAAGGGAGAACAATATAATATAGGACACATATTTTATAAGATTATTTGTAATAGTCACCCAAAGAACAATATACAAAAGAGTGCAGGAAATCTGTCCACACACTAAGACCAAGGAATCCAGCTGAGGGCCTAGATCTCATGGAAATGTCTTGCATGAATCCAGTTGAATACCTAGAGCTCATAACAGTGCCTCCCATGAATCCAACTGGAGGCCCAGAGTCCATGACAACGTCTCCTGCAGCCTTATTTCACAGATCTGCACTGGGAAGGCCCAAAGGTCAGTGGTGGAATCTACGATGTGTGTGCCAGAGGGATAAAGGATCTGTGCTAGCAGGCTGAGGGTTCTGCACTGGAGCCCGGAAGCTATGCTCAGAAGAACCAGAGCTCCCCTGAAAGGTACCACAGCCATCCTCAGAAACAGTGAGGTCCTGAGCTCCTCTGATGATCAAGGTGGCCGAGTTCCCATCAGGGAAGTCAACACAGTAAGCTTCTCAGGAGACCAGCAGTGCACCATCTTCCCCTCCGGAGCTGGGAAGTGATGCTCAAAGTGAGGATCAGAGCTCCCCCAAAGTGAATCAAAGCCATTCTCAGTGCCACGGTCCCAAACTTCTTGGAGGATGAAAACAGCCAAGTTCATCAGGAAAGCCAGTATGACGAGCTCCTCCAAAACAACCAACAGCTCCTTACAGCTTCTACCAGCTCCCAACAGCCTTTCCTCTGCTCCCAACAGCCTCTCTCTGCTTCTCCAGTTCTGCTTCTTATGCTGCTGGCAACAATCCCCAAGTGGGCCTCCCACACACAGCAGCACACTTATTCAGTTCAGCTGGGGGTTATAAGTTGAGCACCAGTTGTCAATCCACTGCACTAATCTTAGACAATCACGATATTAAAAAACATTGTAATAACATGAGGATATTGCACGAGGATTCGCCCCTCAAAATTTTGTTTCCTTAACAACCATGTAAATTATTTCATCAATCTCTCATTACTGCTAAAGAATAACCTATACATTTTTTCAAATTATTATTTGCAAGTATTTATGCCCTAGTAATAAATTTTTGTATATCTTTTTTTTGCCTAAAGTAGTAGGTATAATTTTGCCCCTTCAAGTACATTCAGTAGATTGTTCCACTTTCTCCTTTCACTAGATATTTCATAAAAGGCTGATTAAAAGAAACTATTTCCTTCATTTTGCAGATAAGGAAGTAGAGACCTAGAAAGCTGTTCTTTTACTTTCTTTTTTTTTTTTTTTTCCCTATATCTGGGAATTAAACCCAGGAGTTTTACACTGAACTACATGATTGGCCCTTTTTTTTATCTTTCGTATTGAGACAAAGTCTCACTAAGTTGCCAAATTGCATGGATATGATTCAGTATCCAGAGGGTTGGAACTAGATGTGGTCCACCATGCCTGACTTGTTTTTATTTTCTTGATCCTTTTTATATGCTGATTTTAGCGATTAAATAATCAATTTTATCTTTAAAACAAGTCTGGGAACAGAACCATGTACAAGTAAAAGAGGTCACATTTTGTTACATATTTTCCCGTTGAAGTGACATGCTTTTTTCCCCTAGCATTTACACTTTCCATTAAGCCAAACTGATATCAGCATTGACCAACAGAAAGTAGAAGCTGACACAGCAAGAAGAAAGGAACTATAAGTGCTTTCATAAATAGGAAGGATCATTAAAAACCTTTATGATAGTTGAAGGAGATAGAGGAGAAAATGAATGAAAGAGGAAGTTAGAAATTTTAAGTGTTTTTCAATGTCTTTCCTTAGTCCTTATTTAGGCAGTAAGGAAGTTAAGGTTAGTAGAAACACACAGAAACATACAGATAACCTAAAACAGTGGGCTTGCTATTCACTTAACAGAACAAACCCTGAAAAATTACACTTTTAAATGTACACCAAAGAGAATATAAAACCAACACATTAAAGTCTGCATTTAATAATATCCTACTCAATAGCAACTAGTTGTGATGTAGCCTACCCCCTAAAATAGTCCCTTAATGAAGTAATATGTGTACTTTTTCATACATAGCAGGTGTATATTTTTATGTGTGCATTTCTTTTATTGACTCCACAATATGATAGAAACTCCTCAAAAGCAGGGATTTTATCTGTCTTGTTTGATATTGCATTTTCAGTGCCAAGAATTGTTCTTGGTACAAAATAGGAGTTCATCAATGATAGAATGAGTTTTAAAAGTTATATTTGAAAATCTGCTCTTTACAGATCCCAGTTTGCTTACATCATACAATTTACAATACTTTGCATCTTGTGGTATTTAGATCGCAAGAGCTATCATGATTTGGCCAATGAGCTTTAGCCCATCTTATTGTAAAAGTTCTTGGTCAGTGAATCACAATGATTTTTTTCTGAGTGATATATTCTCTAATATGTGATGTTTACCTAAATGGCCTTTCGTTTATGAGTGTGTATTTATGCGTGTGTGCACATGTCTGTGTGTTAATAGCAGCCATAGACAATACATAAGTACATGAGTGTGGCTGTATTTCACTAAACCTTGATTCATGGATGATGCATTTTGAAATTCACACAAATTTCCCATGTGTTGGGAAATGTTACTTTTCTTTTGATTTTCCCCCAATACTTAAACACTGTAAAAAAACAAAACAACAACAACAAAAAACTCATCCAGCTGTCAGCTAGTACACAAACAGGTTGGCATTGACCTTCAGGATGTAGAAAATTGACCCCTGATCTAGATGATGAGCTAATTTGAGTATTTCAATCAAACAAACAAAATTAACACCCTTCCCACTGAATTTCTACCCAACGACCCTCTGAGTTAATTTGAAAATCACAATCCAGTTATCACGCAAGTAATTTATCTTTTCAGTAACTTCATTTCAGCATTTCAACATCAGGGTAAGATACACCAGATTCTATTTCTAACTATGAGATTAATGTTTATATGACTTGGAAATTTTCTAATCCCTATTTCATTAAAATGGAGATAAGTGGTTATAATGTTGCTGTGCAGATTTAATAAGTTTAGTCTTACAAAGAACTTTGTGTAATTTCTGACATAATAAATACTCAGAGAATAGTAGATAATCCTCATTAGTTTTCCTCTTTGGTACATTTCTCTATGGTCTACTTTTCCTGATGTGGTGAAATTACCTAAAATCTACTAAGTGTTTACAGTGTCAATTCATCTTCTATGGTCTCAAATATGTATGATTCTAACTTGTATATTCAGATTCATTCCCTATTGTTTATTTATTGATCAAATGTGATGTACTATGCACTCTGCAGAAGATTAGGCTCTGAAGACACAAGGGTCCATTTCCAAAGCCAGCAAATTCTATTTCTGCCATGTGAAATGGTGGGAAATATGTCCTGTGCAAACTGCAACAGAAGAACATTAATAATATCTTGGCCTGGATGTTTAAGAATTTAGTGTCTCTGAAAAACCTATCACAGGTCGGGAAAATGTTGCTTTGAAGAAGTTTCCCAACAGAACAAAAAAGGATGAGTCAAGTCATACTGGAAATAAGATTTTCTACATTCAGGGAATTTTTCTTTTTCCATTGCTTACCTAGCATGTTCCTGGGACCCTTTCAAGGCTCTTCTTAAAGCAAGAATATCCAATTAGTAAAATTTTTAGCATTATTATGTGGTCTTTGGTGATAATGTTCATGACCTGATTGTGTGGTGTGATTGAGCAGACTGCACAGGGGCCAAGGGTACACAGTGTAGGGAGGGTGTGGCGTGCTGTGAACTCTGCCTCCTGCACCCACTGCATGGTGCAGTGAGAACCCATGCTTGTCACATGTTAAATGTGCTTATAGCACCTGATAAGTAAAATACAGCGATTGCCAATAATAATACTGCAATCTGTCTGCACATGTGTCTGTCTATGAAGCCAGTTATTTTTGCTATTAAGCAGATATATGATTTTTATTTAAATATTATATGTGACCTTGTTGTGCTTTTGTAAAATAATAAATTAAAATGGTTTGTTAGCTGCCGAGATACAGGAAGTAGAAAATTTTCAGGTAGCCTTTGCTCATCATGTTGTTATAATTATGTATGTAACATTGTTAATACTAGAAAATAATGGTTGCTTATTTATTAATTTTTGAACTGTAGAGAGTTGCAATTGTACATTTAGCCTGAAAAAATTCGACCATGTCTCTATTAGATTTTTATAAGACCTACTTTCCAGGAAAATTTCCTCACTTTACCTCATTCCTGTTGTTGATTTAGGCAGTATGTACATATGTGAACAACAATATTCAAGGATGAATCACATGAACAGTAAAGTCACATAAATTTTTTTCTGATGAGCACCTTCAGAATGCACTAAGAATTGCAACCATTTCCATCAAATTCAAAATTGATGCATTAGTTTCACAAAAACAAAGTCAAATAACCCACTGGTATTTTACGTTGCACTCTTT
>NW_004955431.1:7901859-7989319 GCF_000276665.1 Chinchilla lanigera | reverse complement strand
TAGGGAGGTATGTGGGTGCATTTGTTTTATCTCTTGTCTTGAGGTCTGGCCCACAGCTGGAGCTGCCTGTCTCTCCCACAGTTGCAGGCATCATCTTTCACACTGGCTTCTTTGAGAGCCTAGCCCTATCTGACTCCCTATAATATTTCTCTCTAAGTCACCTTTGAACAAGGTATTGCCCTGTATATTGGAGAAAATAAAAAATATGAATTCTTCACCCAACTATTTGGAGTAAACCCTGATATTAGCAGGAGTGAGAGGGTGAGATAAACACATAATTTAAGGCAGAATATGATAACTTCTATAAGCCAGGTACAGATGCTTATACCACTACAAATACAGTATAAATCCCTTCTCAAATTAATCAGAAAAAAATCAAATAAATAGAATTTGCAATGTTTTTGAACACAGAGATTCAGAGGGAGAAAGGAAGTAAATAGTCTTGCTGAAGAGAAATACATGGTACACATTGTCACAGTTCACAGCTGTGGCAGTGCAGAGAGGTTACAAGATTACTTGGAGCCAATGTCAATGTAAACGCCAAGCAAGGCCCAGAGGGGCTGCCTTTAACTGAGACCACTTAGTGTGAGAAAGTCTTATAAACACAAGCCAAACTGAAGCCTCTGTGGCCTTTTGTTGATAGAACAAGGAAGCAAAAGTCAAAGAAAAAAGAATGGTGTTTGCGTAGGAGCTCATGTGGGGGCCAGGAGAAGAACAAGGCATGGTCAGGATGGTATTTAAGTGACTGACTCTGGGACTAATGTAAATGATAGCAGAGTACAGGCAGGATGAAGGCCAGAGGATTCACTCCTTAAGGCAATGCATTTTGATCCTACAGTGACCTGTTGCCCACTTTCAATCTCTAATCTGGTATTCTGGGAGGTTTGGGGCTTGTGACCCGAAAAGTCCTTTACCTCTGTATATTAATATCATATATATGTCTGACCAATGTCCCTAGAACACATCACTGAGGCAGAATATTTCTGAACTAAGAAAAGAGAAGAGGCCACTCTTGCCTCCTAAGTAAAGACAATCATCCCTAGTATCTGCAGGAGATTGTTTCCAAGAATCACTATGCACATAAAAATTCCTCAAGCTTCTTACAAAATTGTGTGGCGTTTGTATATAACTTCCCCACATCCACCCACAAGCAGTAAGTCATCAGTAGAGTACTTATAATAACCCATATAGTATAATGTAAGTAAGTAAATATGTAATGTGTAAGTATGTAAATAGGTGACATACCATACTATTTAGGGATTCACAATGTGAAAACTATGTCATTTGCTTAACATTAGGTTGAATCTGCAAAAGTGTATTTCTGGGCAGCAGACCACACAGCAGTGTATCCATTTCACAGTAGAGTAATTGGCTAAGAAGTCTAAATGGGGAGGATGTTGACTTTTAAGGACAGGTTGGTTTTATTTCTCAATGGGATATCATTAAATTTTTCTTTTTTTTGGCATGGAAGTGAAGTTAACAAAAAAATAGATTTAGTTTAAACCTGAAACTATCACACAGAGGTTTAAACTGTGCAGGATTGAGCTGTGTACTACAGTTTGGATCTTAAAGGACCACCAAAGGCCTAGGTGTTGAAGGCTTAAACTCAACCTATGGTGCTACAGGGAGGCAGTGGAACATTTAGTAAGTGGCGCCTAGTGGATAGAAGTTGGTCTTCATTTGACTCCCAAGCTCTCTCTCTTTGTCTGTCTATATGTCTTTGTCCCTTTGCCTTTGGCTTGCCTTCAGTGGAGTAATTCTTCCTCTACGCCCCTATCATGATGTAATTTGCTACTTACAAACCCAAAGTAGTAGGGCCAAATGACATGGACTGATATTTGAAATAATCAGCCAAAAGAAAACTTTCTTCCTTACACTTTGATTGTCTTCGATATTTTGTCACACTGTCCACTTTGACTAACCCAAAGTAGAAATAAGATACAAAGAAAAGTTAAATTATGCTTTGAAAATAAATGTCTTCATCTGTGTTTCTTCATTTAAACTTACATTTTTCATTAATTTTTTCTATGAAATATTTTAATGTTCAAATGAAAAAACTGATTTCTCAAACACCATATTACCATTTAGATTACATGTAAATTCTCTGTGTTGAGGTACATTTTGAGAAAAATTACACTGCAGCAGACCCTTGAGGGAAGACAAGCCTCACAGATGAATGACCGGGGTTACAAGTGGAATTTTAGGTTGAATTTAGAACCAAAGTCTTGAGTTGCAGCCTGAATGCTCACCACTTGGAGGCTGTAAACCAAGACTCATGGTGCCAGAGAAGTGTAAGTGTCAGTCTGAGCCTAGGTGCACAAGGTGTGTATGGGATTTTAGTCAGTGCTTTATATGAATTGCTATGATTATTGCTATCAAAATGGTCTCCAAATAGCTGGAAAAGAAGCTAAGGAAGGAAAGGAAGGTAAAGAAAGCAATAACAATTGAAAAGAAGTGGAAATTTTGGAGAAATATGAGAATGGTGTTCACCTGACCAATCTCACTCATATGTACAGCATGTCAAAATCTACTATCTTCACAATCTTATGCAGAAAAATTTGCATTCAGAAGCTAGTGTAGAGGAGCATGAGCCTGTAAGTGGCTCTGTGGTTGATGACACTGTCACTATAGCAGAGTCATTATGCTCGCAGGTAGGCAGTGGTGATATTGTGAATCTGGGGGAGGAATATTCACAGGAACTGTCTACAGAGGAACTTCAACTTCTGGCTGAGCAATACTGAATGGCAGCTGAGGAGCTTTCTGAAGAGGGAGGGGTTCTCTCTCTGAAGTAAAGGAGATCCTGATAAAATGGACAGAGCTCCAAACATTTGTAGAGAAGACCCACCCAGGCAAAGAAAAGGCCAATAGTTGCATTCACTTGTTTAATGACAGTGTTATGTCATACTATAGAACAATGTTACAGAAAAGACAGAAACATCAACATTATACCCATTTTTAGTTCTTAAAAATTGAAACTAGTGAGCCTGAAGTAGGTCCTTGCAGGCTACAGCCTCTTCCAAGGATAGAAATGACACCAGAGAGCTAGATTACTGATCTTCTTATGGAAGGGGTCTCTCCTTCCAAAAAATAACCACTTTCTATTTCATACCCTCTTCCTGTAAGCAAAGATGTCAGCTTAAATTGTAAGTACAGTACAAAACTGTTGTTTCTGGTAAACTAGGCAATTTTATAACTTTGTAGTGATTACACCACAAAGGAAAATTGTTGGTGTTTCTGATAAATTATGAACAGTATACAACTCTTTTAATTATGCAAATGTTCATTAAGGGGTGCTTTGGGAGATGCAGAATGCATTATAGGTACTTCCACTATTTCTTATGGGAAAAACAGTCTTGAGTTGCAAGCAATTTGAGTTATAACAAGCCCTCAAGAACAAATTGAGTTCATAAGTCAAGAGTACACTGTATATCAAAGTTGCAAAACATTTCTGATCCTTAAAAAAACAAATGTTGACAAAATTTAGATTTGTCCCTATTTCTAAATGTTAATATGTGTTTAATGATAATTTCTTCAGCTCAGACATAACATTCTGAAGTATAACAAATATTTACTTGGGAATTTTTTGTGCATCTCCCAAGAAAAGAGGGGGTAATGAAAAAACGTAATGCTCAATCTTCAAAAAGAAAAGAAAAGAATTTTTGTATATATTTTACATATCAGCCTCTGTCTATGGAAATGGTTTTATATATAGATTTCACTTATTGTGTATATTAAATGAAAGCTTTCATTTTTCTTCCTAAATTTAACAAATTAACTTTATAAATCAAGAAAATTTGAGGCATTATTCATATCTCATCGAGATCATCAACCTAAAGTTCTTTCTGTATATCTATTTGCATATATAACATTACATATATATATATATATATAGTGGAGCTTGGATCTATACTATCTTCCAGTCTTATATGTTGAAATCTTGGTTCTCAGGTGTCACTACCTGAACCTTCAGGGCTTGGAGACTTGTGGAAGGATGTTTGGACAATAAGGTGTACCCTTAAAGAAGATATGAGTCTCCAGCCCCTCCTCTGTCCCACTCTTTGCTTCCCAGCTGCTCGGAGGTCAGCAGCTTGGTGCTTTCTATTATGCTGTACTGTGCTGCCAGTGAGAAAGAAACAGGGTCAAGGAATCATGAACGGAAACCTCTGAACCTATGAGCCACAATAAAGTTTTCTTCCTTTTTTTTTATTTTTTTTTTTTTTTTTTGGTTTTTCTCCGGTACCGGGAACCGAACTCACGACCTTGCGCTTGCCAGGCGGGAGCTTTGCCGCTGAGCTAAATCCCCAGCCCCAAGTTTTCTTCCTTTTAAGTTGATCAACTCAGGTATTTTGTCACAGTAATGGAAAGCTGACTAACACCATAGGAATTTACATGCAAAGATCAGAGGGCAGATAGAGTCACAGTCATTAAGGGGGTAAGGAATAGCAATATCGAAAATTGTTGCCAATATCTAGCTCCTAAAAATATTGAAATACATTTGGAACAATCTCCTCCTTCTTATTATGAAGTTCTAATTTTTACTCCTTTCTCACAATCCATCCCATCCCAGTGATGGAGGGGGAGAGAAAAAACTACAACCAGTTTTACAAACAGTAGTAGAAGAAAGATCATGGTTATACTGAATATTTAATGCTATTTTTACAGTAATCTAAGATTTTATAGATGTAACTATATTTGTGAAATTTTACATGTCTTATAAATTTTCATATACTTTTGTTAATTTAAATATCATGTATATTAGTTAATTGTATAATTAATTTAATAATGTGTGCAAATAAAAACCATTATTCTCAAAGTCATAGAATTTTGTCAGGAAAGATATTACTTTTATTTCTCACAAAATTCCTGAATACTAGGTTCTGTAATAACAATTTTCCATGAGGAAAATGAAAATGTAAGAAGTTAAGTCCCTGATTCCAGGACACATATTGCTACTTTTAGAATTATTGACCAGATCATAGGCTTTAAGTGATTCATTGCCTATTTATAGAAACATGTTCAAAGTAAAATGTCAGATAATACATAATAAGAAACTTATGCATGATTTAATGACCGGAAAGTAGGATAACCATTGTATCAGTTTCCCTTCTGCAGTTAAAAGAAATTACTATAAAGTTAGTCATAGGCAAAAACACCAACTTATTATCTTATGGTTCTGAACATCAGAAGTCCAAAATGAGTCCCACTGGACTAAAATAAAAAATGTGCATATGGTTGCACTCTTTCTGGACGTTTAGAAGATGATCCATATCATCCCTTTCTAGCTCGTATCTCTTGGTTCAAGGTCTCCTTCCATCTTCAAAGCTGGCAATAAGTAGGCAAGTCTTTCTCACACTGCATCATTCAAACACTCCCTCTGCCTTCCTCTTTCACTTCTAAAGCACCCCTGTGATTACATTTCCCCACCAAGAGAGTCCAGGATGTTGTCTTTATTTCACAATCTATAACTCAATCAAATCTTAAAAGTTTCTTTGTGATAGAAGGTAACATATTCAGAGGTTCCTGGGACTTTGACCTAAAGATAGATTTATCCTTTGCCTGTAGACCACAGTCTCAAATTATTTCTTGAGAAAAAATGAAATATAAAAGTTGGACTTTAACATTAGAGATTTATTATCAGAAGTACCAGTACAATAGTCATCGCTACTCCTGAGGAATCTGTTCCAAGAACTTTAGCAGATACTTGAAAGCACAGAGAATACCGAAACCCATGTGCACTATGCTCTTTCCTATACGTTGATACCCGTGATAAGTTTAACTTAAGCTCAGGGGGATTATAATAAAAAACTAATAATAAAATACAACGGTTTTAACAGTAATAAAAGTATATGAATGTGTTCTCTTTTTATCTCCCCTCTCAAAATCTCTAAATGTACTAATACTCATCCTCCTTGTCCTGATGTAAGATTAGCACAATGCCTATGTGATGAAAGGAAGTGCGATGAAGGACTTTGGAATTGTGATGCAGCATTGGGCCCCTGTCTAGGTTTTCTCCAATATAAGTACTGCATTACTGCAACAGTCAACCTGATAACTCAGATGGCTATCAAGTCCCTAATGGATGGATAATGGAGATCTGATGGACACAGTTAGTACCCACATTATAGGTGGAATGGAGTAGGATGGAATCATTCTATCACATTACTTAGAACAGTAAGTAATTTAAAACATTAACTGTTAAATTTTATAACATCCCATTTATTACTTTGGACCATGGTTGACCATAAGTAGTTGAATCTATAGAAATCAAAACTGTAAATAAAGGAAGATTACTATGTAAAGAGGCAATATAGGAGGGGATTGCTATGTAGTGAAACACACCTGGAGTCAGGGCTACTATGTCATCAATCCACTAACTAGTTTTGTAACCTTAACCAGGTCAACTGCACTTTCAAATTCACAGTTTCTTGACCTGTAAAATGAAAGTATTAGGTTACATGGCATTTGTATATCATTTTCTAACGTACCAATACATAATTATAACATAAATAAAAGGGTGTGGTGTAAAAATTTATAATAATAAAATTTAAACCATAATAAGCCACTAGAAGATACACAGCACTGTCCAAGCAGATGAGTGCTAAGTACATTTATGTTTAGCTTCATCAAAATCTTACATTTCTCTCTACTAGGACTATGCATTTTTATTTTCAGCTTTAATCATTTGGAAAAAAAAGGAGCTATTTTGAATATTTACTGTTTTTTATTGTTCCATAATTTATACTTTTATGAAAATTTTCTCTTTCACAAAATTTTGTATGATTCATTTCTTACCCATATTCTTTTGAATAGTTTGGTTTATCAAAATAAAGGAAAGGTAAAAACATAAAAATTGATTATGTTTCTAGTCATCTTTTGGTAACTGATTGTGAAATTTTCCTTATGTGATAACTTTCCTTCATGTAAAATAATTCTCTTGCCAGAGTCTCCTTCACAAAAGCAAAGGACTTAATTATCTAAATTCAGACTCAACTCCTACACCAACCACAAAGCATGCAGTTCAACTGTGTCACTCTGTTGAATTAAAAAAAAAATCCTCTTCTGTAATTTTTTATGCAATCATTTGGCTCTGAAGGAAGAAACACTGATGAACATGATCACTAACATATTAGCCAAGAACAGAGAGTAGTCTTGGGGTAAAAAGGTCAAAAAAATGTTGTATTTCAGGCAGAGATGAAGTGGAAGAAGAAAAGCAGGTAAGAGGATGGACACTGTTAAATCTCTATAATGATTTTCACACTGTTATCCATTTTGCTCTTTAGACAATATTCAGGTTGGGCTTTTATCAGTTTTTCCTTGATACTTAGATTCCCACATCCAAACCTCTTCTTCAGTCTATCCCACACACACTTTAGCTATGCCATCATCCTGCTCAGAAGCTTCTGTTTATCATGAAGCTTCCACTGCATGGACAGTGAGTATCTCTTTAATGTTAATATTCTTTTCAAAGAAATTTTGTAGTGTTGCATACGTGTTTATCCACTATTCCCTGAACAAAAATTATGGAAAGGATTATCATGTACCTTCCAATAATATTGAATAAAATAACTGATCTTAATTTTCCAGATGAAAGACACAGGCAGGTGTGTTAAGTTTAAAAACAAGACCCAGCTATTTCCATCTCAAGAGTTATACCACAACAGCTATCATACACACAACATGAAAACGAAAAGATGGAAAATGATACCCTAAGCAAATGGAGCCCCAAAGCATGAAGTGATAGCTATATTTATATGTGAAAAAGCAGATTTCAACATGCAATTGGACAAAAGAAACCAAGAAGTTCACTGCATTATTGGTTAAAGGAAGACTCCACCATAAAGTTAGAGCAATTATAAATATATGCACTAAATATTACTGAACTCAATTCCATAACATAAGCACCATTGGATATAAAGAACTTTCTCCACTTTTTCCCTTTTTGTAGGTTAATTTACTGTTTGCTATCTAGGAAACACACAGTCTCATTCATAGTTATCAGTATTTCTCATGCATGGTTTGGCTTGAGTGTTGAGCTGAGGTTGACCTTTTGTTGTTGGCATTCCTCCTCTTTCATACTAAAATGATTGCTCACACCCTTTCCATGTTTTCCATTAGGGCCTATCCCTCCTCCTTGACCATCAAATACCTCCCTGACTGCTGCCCTTCTAGGTCAAACTCGACATCAGTATGTTAGTATGTGAAATATTCTCAAGCATTTCTTAACACTACTTGGAGTGCCCAGAAGACTCAGAGGGTGAATATAGGTCTTCCTTTTGTCTAGATGTAGTGTTTCTCATTTCTAATCTTGTATATTGATGTCTTGCTGGAAGTACAAATTAACAAGGAGGTCAGCACTTCATAAAGGGCTTCCAGGAATACAAACTAGAAGGGATTATTCTGCCCTGGGTTCTCTCAGCATCCTCTTTCAGGATTACAACTGGTTCTGTTATAAGGCTTTGGTTCTGACTGTGGTGGGGAACAGGGTACCTTATTAGGGGCACTCAACAAAGTTTATTTAATTCTGTTGCTCATCTTTTCTAACAACTTTTTTCTTTCCCAATTTCTGGATTTTACTTCAACTACTGTTTCCCGGAATTTACTTCAACTACTGTTAAATTTTTCCTAATAAATTTTTATTTTCTAAATTCTGCTTCTAGAGCTGTTTGAAGTTGGGTTATTATTTAAAGGCATGTTTTTTGATAATAACACAGAATGTTTGCTCTCTAAAATATAGCTCTTGAAATCCAAACTCTTTTGGACTTTAAAAATATTGTAAAAATTTAAAATATCTGTTCTGAGTTTAATGAATTTTAATTTTCTTCAAGACAATTATCATGCTTTAGTATATACACTACTTTCTAGAGGACAGTCTAATTTGGTTATCTTCAATGATTCTGTTTTCAGCTGAGAAAAAGTCATGAAATCACTTTTCAACAACTGTCTGAAATGTTTCTTACTTTAGAAAGTCTTCTCCAAACTATTTCAGAATTAGTTATACCTTCCAATGTGTTACCAAAACACAAGGTACCTTCTCTGATATAACATTCATTATTTCACTTTGTAGTTTGTTTACATTTTCATTATAATCCACCTGAAGATTTCTTCAGGATATTCTTTTTTCTTTTATTTGTTTGCTTCATTAATATTGAGAAAATTGTACATTAAAAATGTTCTATAAATGTTCATTAAATGTTTGTTATGACAGCAGTTGAAAGCTTGAAATTTCTACCACCTTATTCTGCAGATTTACTTCCTTATGTTCCTCTGTGAAGCTGAAGAAATCATAAGTTCAAAGACCTGAAAATGAAGTAATGTGTAGAGACTGAAGCACATTCCTTAAAACATGGCCTCATATCCCACTGGATTCTGTTACCTCAAGAGCACAAAAGTTTATTAAATGAACACTGAATCCTACTCTGACAATGAAAATTACAAAAGCATCAAGTACTGGGCATCAACAAGCCGGGGAAGACGTGTTAGAAAATATTGAAGCTACACTATACAGTAGTGCTATGCATATCAGTTATGTTAATTTTCTGCTGGTTGTGTCTCTTCCAAGTCTATGGGAATAAACAAACAAAACAACTCATAAAAGTTTTTGAAGATTTGCTTTTTTATTTTCTGAAATCTCATGATTTTTAACAAAGACTATAAAATGATATGTCATATTATGATAAAATGACCATATTTCAAAATATGTGAAAACTAAAATAGGAAAAATGGTAGGTATTCAGACTACTATATCACTTATAGTATCTTTTGATGGGTGAATGTCAACAGTGATACTAATGGATTTATCTTAATAGGAGCTTCAATATCTATCTGCAGGTGGGAACTTTTCCAAACTTATTAATGGCATATCAGTTTACTCTCCAGTAACAAAAATGACATTCTACTGAACAGAATCATGAATAATTATAAAGCTTCTGGTACTTAACTATACCAGATGGCTTAACTATAGAAAGATTCCAATGAACGGTATTGTATTTCTCAGACATCTGGAGGTCTTCTAACAACATATGGAATCCAGCACTATAACCCCATTAATTTTTAATGACAAAATCATTAACATTTGCAAAAGTAAAATTCTGATGTAGCCACATTTTAGCAATATCCATTGTTCACACATTCTACAGTTACTCAATCCCAATGCATGCAGAAACATTTACATGTATACTAAATAATTAGCAATCTATACATGATATGAATGTTTGTAGCCCAGAAAAAAATGGAAATTTAAAAAAATTAAATAGAGCAAAAGAGAGTAGAGTATAATTTAACCTTGTTACCAAAATAGTATCCTTAATAACTAGTGGAGAAAGACATTTCTCTCTCCTAAATCACAGCAACTGTTTGACTATTTACCTCAGATTTGATTTATTAAGAGTTCTCCTGCTGCATTTACTGCTTAAGGGACTTGTTTAAGATAATCACACACCTGCTATTGCTTTCTTCTACTCCCTGACAATTTATGTGATTTATTTAAGTCTAGAATTTGCCTTAATGGGCAACAGAGGGAAGAGCATGTCTCTAAGTGTATCATGGATTACTAAACAAAACATGACAAACAAAATCGATTTAAAATTATAAAAGAGTCTTCCAACTGATTATTGTAAGATTTTGGTAGGGCTAAAAACAACCTCAAAGGTAAGACACAGTTTAACTAAAATGGTACTTAGCAATAATCCCATTAATACATGTTCTATGATTAAATGATTATTTAATATTATTTTAATATATTCACTGCAGCTCAAACTGTGCAGGTTGAAAAAAAACAGAATAAAACAGAAAAGTAAAAGAGGAAGGAAGACAGACAGGAAAGGAGGAAGGAATGTCACAAACGGTAACAGAGGGAAGAAGAGAGGAAGAGAGAAAGGGGGAAGCAATGAAGCATGGAAGATGAGTGTTTACTAAATCACACTCTCGTAGAGAAGAGGAGAAAGTTAAGAAGGTTTTCAAGGGAATTATCTAAAGATAAACTACTCTTTAATAAGCCATTGACAAATACAGTTTATATTGTATGTTGACTTAAATATAGTAACTTTAATTCATTAATTAATGGGAGTAATTTATTTGTAATTTTGGGGGGGTTTTCTAAATACACAACCATAAAACTCTTTAAATTTGTTTCAATAGTAATTACTGATTTTTTGGAAATTCCTCCCCTGGTATATTTTCAAGTATGGTTTATAACCAAATATTCCTTACTCTTTTTTATTTTTTTAAGTTTTATTTTTATGAGTGCATGTTTGCAGTACCTAATAAAGACCTGCCTCGTGGAAAGGTGATACCCATGCATAACATGTGTTACTTGTTTTGCCATTCCATACCCATTTCTTCCCTTCCCCTCTCTCTCCATCTCTTGATCCCCTTCCCTATGGAAATGATCGACTTTCCTGTCCTATTACCTATCTTTTCCTTTGTTCTTTAACTATATTTTGGGTTCTTGCATAACAGAAGCATATCACACTTAAGATTGTGTCTTATTAATTCACTTGACATTATGATCTCAAGGTACATCCAGTTTTCAACAAATACTCAAGTTTATCCTTCATTATGGCACAGTAGTGCTTCATTGTGAGTAAATATCACATTTGCTCTGTCCATTTACCTGTTGATTGACATATGGGCTCTTCACAATAGTTGGCTATCATGAATGGAGCGCTGTATACATAGGTTTGTAGGTATCACTGTAAAGTCATGTTTCTCTCTTTCAGGGAGATTCTTAGAAGGGGAATGCTTGGGCCAAATGGAATTTCTATTTGCAGTTTTTTGAGGCATCTCCCTACTGATTCCCAAAGTGTTTGTACTCTTTTACATTCCAGCAACAGTGCAGCAGCGTACTGTCTTCCCTGTAGCCTCACTAACATTTGAGATTATATGGTTTCTCGGTGATAGTCATTCTTCCTGTAGTTAGATGGAGTCTCAGTGTTATTGTTGTTTTCATAATCAATTCTTCTAATACATAATGATTACATATATTACATATATTGTGGGTTGCTGTTATATGAATATGGTGCATCTTAATTCCTTTTCCATCCCCTACCCCTTCCATCCTTCCCAGCTCCTTCCAACCCTTGGCCCCCTCCCCATTTGCAAAACTCTATTTCCATTTTTATTTCTTTAAACTGTTTCATGTTATCCACTTTCCCACCCTTTTCTTTCTCTTTCCTCCATCTATTGACCTCATTTCCATTTAAAAATGATTCCCTACTTCTTGTATTGTATTTTTTAATTTTGCTCTTCATTTCTATTTTCATTTTATCATATAAGAGAAGTCATGCAAAATTTAAGCCTGTGCATCTGGTTTATTTCAGTTAATATTATGGTCTCGAAGTGCGTCTATTTACCTACAAAGGCCTTGGTCCTTCTCTCTGGCAGAAGAGTATTTCATTGAACATAAATACCATATTCAGTCACTGTTTGATGGGAAGACAGGCCATTTTTAAAATTTAACTATCATAAATTCTTCTAATATAAATTTGAGTGTGCATGTATCACTGAAATATGATGTCTTTAACTCTTTTGGGAGGACACCTTAAGGATGATAGCTGGATCGAAATGGAATTTTTAGTTTTAGTTTCTTGAGGACTATCCATACTGATTTCCTACTGTTGTACTAGTCTACATTCACACCGATATGTTTTAAATTATATTTTTCTAATGGTCAAAGATGTTGAACACCCAGTTATATCTTTTCTAAGAAGTGTTTCATTTTAGTTATCCATTTTTTGATTGAGCCTTTATTTGGGGGTTCTATTGCTTTAGTTCTTTTAATATTCTGGGTATTACTACTGACTCTGAGAAATAGGTGCAAGTCTTTTTCTCTCCCATTTTGTAAGTGGCGCCTTCACTCTATTTGTTGTTTCCTTTACTCTGTAGATACGATCCCATTTATCCCTGTTCTGAGATTGTCTTAGTTCTATATGAATTGTGAAACTATTTTCTCCAGCTTTTTAATGAATGGCCCTGGTATCGTGATTGTGATTCCATCAAATCTGTTTACCAGTTTTGTAAATTTGGCCTTTTTGACTAAATTTATTTTGCCTATCCTGGATCAGAGGATAGCGTTCCATTTTCTGGTACCTTCTTCGATCTCTTTTTGAAGAGTACTGTAGTTTTCATTGTAGAGGCCTTCACTTCTTTGGTTACATTAAGTCCTAAGCATTTAATTTTCCTTGATGCTATTTGAACGACATTGTTTTCCTAATTTTTTTCTTGGTGAGTTCATTATTGTTCTACAGGAATGTTATTGACATTTGTGTGGTTATTTTGTATCCTGCTGCACCACTGAATTTAGTTATTATTTCTAGAAGTCTTTTGGTGGAATTTTTGGGTCATCTATGTAGAGGACCATATTTCTGCAATTATGATAATTGGATTTCCTGTTTTCCTATATATATATGACTTTATTTTCTTCTGTTGTTTGATTCCTCTGGTTAATGTTTCAAGTTCTGTATTGAATGTAAATGGGAATAATAGATATCCTAGTTTATTCTTGATTTTAGAGGGAAAGCTTTTACCTTTTCTCCCATATAAGATGAGTTGGCAGTAGGTTTTACCTAAACAGCTTTTATTGTATTGAGATAAGATCCTTCTATATATATTTTATTCAGGGTTTTTAATTATGAATGGATATTGCATTTTGTCAAAGGGTTTGTCTGCATCTATTGAGATGATCCTGTGATTTTTGTCCTTGCATCTGCTTATGTGGTGTGTTACATTTATTGATTTGCATATGTTCAGCCACCCTTGCATGTCTAGGATGAAGGATACCTGGTCATGATGCATGATCATTTGATCATATGTTGCATTCTGTTTGCCAGTATTTTACTCAATATTTTTGCATGCATACTTATGAAAGAAATTGGTCTGTAGTTCTCCTGTTTGGCTGGGCTCTTGTCTTGTTTTGGACTCAGGATAATGCTACTCAGGAATGATTGAGAATGCTCATTCCCTTTCCATTTCATTTAAGAGTTTAAGGCATATTGGCAACAGACTGTCTCTGAAATTCTCTCAGAATTCAGTGATAAATCCATTGGGTCATGGGTTTTTTTTAGTTGTTAGGGTTTTTTTATTACTACTTTAATTTTATTGCCAGTTATTGAATTATTCAGGGTTTTTAACATCCCTTTTGTTTAGTATTGGTAATTTATATATATCTAGGAATCAACCCATTTCTTCTGGACTCCACGGTTTATTGGAGTACAAGTTTTCAAAGTAGTTCATAATAATCTTCTGGCTTTTGGAGGTTTTCATTATGATTTCAAAGTTTTCATCTCCATTCATTCATTTTGTTCTTTACTTTCTTGGTAAGATTGGCTAACGGTTTCCCTATTTTGTTTATTCTTTTGAAGAACCAACTCTTTAAGACATTGATTCTTTTTAATTTTTATTTTTAGTCTCAAATTCATTAATCTTTGCTCTATTATAATTTCCTTCCTTGTATTAGTTTTGAGGTTCAATTGTTCTTATTTTTCTATGACCTTGAGGTACACCATTAGGATGTCTACTTGGCCTCACTCTGACTTTTCTTGTTGTTGTTGTTGTGGGCATTCACAGCTATAAGCCTCCCTCCTGGGACTGCACTGTGTCCCATAAGTTCTGGTATGTTGAACTATTAATGTTATGTGATTCTAGGAACTGTGTAACTTCTTCCTGGCTCATCCCTGTGGCTCATTAATTATTCAAAAGCATATTGTTTAATTTCCATGTATTTGCATAATTTCAGTGTTTTTTTTTTAAACACCACTGATTTTTTGAATCATTGTAATGTATGACAATATACATAAAGATGATTTTTGATTATTTGGTATTTACTTAAGCATGCTTTACTTTCTAATATACAGTCCATTTTGGAGAAAATTCCTTGCAATGTTGAGAAGAATTTATATTCCATTGTTCGGTGGAACCCTGTAGTTTATTTGCTTGAAGGATTTGTTCAAATCTACCTATATGTGATAATAGGGTATCAGGGTCATCTATTATAGTTTTTTATGTTCATCTGATTTTTTATGGTGAACAGGATTTGCCTTACAAAATTTAATATGCCATTGTTTTGTGCATATCTGCACATAATTGTTATCACTCTTGTTGAATAGTTTACTTAGTCAGTATGTAGTGACTTTCTTTGCCCCTTCTGATCAGTTTTGTCTTGAAGTCTTCTTTGTCTGGAAATAGGACAGCTACCCTTGCTTGTTTTCAGATTTCTGTTGCATATGATATTGTTTTCCATTTTTTAAAAATTTTAGCCTATGTATTTCTTTTTGGGCTAAATGTGTTCCTTGTATACAGCATACCACTAGATTATGTTTCTTGATCAATTGTTATAATCTTTTGATTGGAAAATTGAGAGTTATTATTAAAAAGTATTCATTTAGTCCTGTTATTGCCTTATTTTCTGGTTACTGATTCATTTCTTCCCTTCTTCTTAACAGATTGCCTAGTGTATTCATCCTATGAAGCCATTGGCATTATTGGCTTCCTTGTCTTGTTCTAGGATATCCTTGATAATTTTTGAGTTTTAGGGTGGTGGTCACAAATTTTTTAAAAGTTCTCTTTGTCATGGAAATATGTTCTTTCTCCATGAATTTTGAAAGATAGTTTTGGGGGATATACAAGTTTGGGTTGAAAGTTGCTCTTTTAGACCTTGAAGCACTCTCCTAGTTTTTAAGGTTTATTTTGAGAAATCTGTGGTAGTTTTAATGGGTTTACTTTGAAAAGAAATTTGTTCCTTTCCTCTAACAGTAATAATCTCTCCTGTGCTGGACTTCTGGGATTTTTCCTAAGAATTTTGGTGAAATTATTTTCTGATCATTACTATTTGGGGTTATATTACTTTGTCTCACAGATTTGTATATTAAATTCTTTCCCGTATTTGGAAAGTTTTCTGTCATTATTTCTGTAAAGCCTTTTATGCCACTTGTGACATCTTCTAATTTTTATAGTAGCATTATAGTTTATCTTCAAAGAAGCAGCAATAAACTATCAATTAAAAGCTATGAAACTCAAAGGACAATAGAATAACATCTTTAAACAAGTACACATTTAAGTAGATCAAAAGAAAATAAACAAATAGGGGATGGGGATTTAGCTCAGTGGCAAGGCGCCTGCCTAGCAAGCGCAAGATCGTGAGTTCGGTTCCCGGTACCAGAGAAAAACCAAAAAAACCAAAACAACAACAACAAAAAACAAATAAAAGCAACTGCCTTATAACAATATAGTAACTCTTTAAACATTTAATTTTAAACATGTAGGAAAGTTTAAAAAAATGTAAAAACAGTTTAAAAATCAGTGCTAAGAGGATTCTAAGCATAAATCTTGAGCTTTTGAAATACAAGTATTCTCCCACTTAGATATTTTTACATGGACAAAACTTGAGAGACAGTATTTGGTACAAAATTTGAAACACTTTAGAAAATTCTTCAGGTGTAAAAATAGTGATTCCGAATGGAAGCACAAACCTGCAAGAAAAATGAAATGTACCTGAGAGATAAAAATATGGCAATGTTTGCTTCTTAAATCAATAAGAAATAGCTGCTTCAAAGTTTTATAATCCTTGTAAAAATACGAAACATATTAACTATTATATAAAAGCCAGGAAAAAAGTGGGAGCTAAGCTGTTGCAATTTTTTTTGCATTTTTCAGTAGAAGAAAATTTACAGAGTTCATGTAGATCATAATAGGATATTTACCATAACTGTAGTTAAAGAATGTGAGAAAAGGCAAGTAAAAAAGAAATCATGTAAATCAAAACTAGAATAAAATACACACTGGAATTAGGAAAAATTACTTTAGTGGTCTAAAGCAAGGTATTTAAGGTAGAATGTAAGAACAAAGAACAGGAGTTCCTGTTGAAAACAGGTAATAATAATTAGTGTCATCTATACCAGAAATTGTATTTAAACAGACCAAATACTCTCAACAAAAACCAAATATACCACACAAACAATAAGTACTAACTATATTCTGCTTCAGGAATTAGATGTTAGGTTGTATGTCACAGTATAGAAAATGAATATTATTCAAAAACCATTCAAAAGAAAATTAATATTTTATAAATATCAGTCTATTTAAGAACTATTGCTTGACTGTGGGAGAAACATTATAATTCTAAACACATCAATTCATTGAAAAGATATAAAAACTGCACGCATCTACCTAATAACAGTTTTCAATGTAAAAAAATGAAAATGACAGAAAAAGGGTAGAAGTAGCAAGCCCAAAATTACAGTAAAGATCTTTAAGTATATATTCTATAGCAATATGGAGAAAAAATGTATTCATATGAGTTGTGATGAAAAAGTATAGTGATTGCTTAAGTTTTAAAAAAAATTATTACACATACACTGCCAGGAATCCCTCTCAAAGTCCTCCCTTATTGTCAAACACACGTTTCCCATCGTTGTTGGTTCTTTCTGAAGCACTTCTGCAAGTCCTATTTTGTGAGTGTTGTTGCAAGATATGACCCAAAATACAGTTTGATACACCAAGAAACAGTCTCATAGAAACATTACTGTGTGTTATCATCTGCATTACTCACCAGAACTGGCACCATGTGACTTCTAACTCTTCGTCCAAGTCAAAATGTCCATGAAAAGTACAGTAAATGTTTTGAATCCATTCGGAATATTGAAGCACCCAAGGCAGCACAGCTAAAGACACACACACAAAAGACTTCCAAAACTGTTCAGGTAATGACTAGAATGAAAAGGTAAGTGTGTTTGGAGCAAGGAGAGGTATTTTCAGAGGAATTAATGGCAATGTGCAATTTACTATAATCAATTATTTTAATGGAAGCAGTCATTGTACTTTTTGATCACCTTGTACACGTGTTGCATATACACTGATTTAAGAGTATTTTAATAGTTATTAATAACACTACTAACTGCACTATTAGTAACACTATTAACTAATTTAATGGGAAATTATAAAACACTATGCTCAACACCTGCATATTTTAAGGGTCTATGACATATCAAAATAAACCATAAACTGACAATAAAGCAAGACTCAGTAAATGTCAAACAACTGAAATATTTTGCTATAGTGAAATTAAACTAGAGGTCTAGAAAAGAAACAACTATAAAATCTTTAAGTATTAATGAGCAATACATATACAGGCCCAAAAACGTAAACCTCATGGAATTAAGAAAAATGTTTGTAACTGAATGACAGTGAGTGTGTGTATCGGAATATATATATATATATTTTAATGAGAAGCAAATATAAAGAAGAAGAATAAAAAACAATAAACTTCCATTGCAAAACATGAGGTAAAGGAATAACAAATTCAACTCAAAAATATTTTAAGATCACTGAAATAAATAGCATAGCAAATCAATAAAATTTTAAAATTCATAGAATAAAGAAAATCAATAAGGAGATGATACTAGTCTAATAGGAAACAGTGACAATGGATTCAAATTTCACCTTCACAAAATATTTTAAACTTAAAGGCTTTCAATTTCTTTAACCAGGAGTGAAATTCAATTGAAACCACAACTTAATATAACCATAACCACCCAAATGACTAAGATTACAAACACAAACAATTGCAAATAATTTTGAGGATGTGGGGTGCTGGAATTCTCACTGTCTTCTTTGAGTGAAAAATAGTTCAACAACATGGGACAGTTATTTTTAAGTACCTCTTAAATCTGCACTTATGCAAGTCTTTTTACTCAGAAAATTTCACTGAAATATACAGTCACTGACTCTTTTTAAGTCTGTAGCATTTAATGTACTCAGTGTTCTTACATTCAAACTAAAATTGTAAAGAAAATCAAGAGAAACATTAAAACATCCAATATTGTTTAAACTTGTATAAGGTACAGGGCTAACATTATGTTAATGACCAATATTGGTAGTTACTTCTTCATATTACTTTTTAAGTGTTCAAGTTCTTTACTCCTCTATATAAATAGCATACCAAATCAATAAAATTATAAAAATTCACTATATTTTATAGTGAAAATAAAAATAAAATGAACAATCTTCTACTTTATGTATTCAAAATAAATTATATCTTAATGGCATTTGAAACATCATTTGAATGTTTTATAGTTATGACAATCTGAACTAAAAGTCAGAAGTTAATCTCCACTCTAAATTTCATACATAGCTATAAAAGGTCCTCTTAGTCCCAAAGTTAGGTTTGACAAGAAGAGATATTGACATTCTGTATTAAATAGAGCTTATCTTAGCTGTCGTACTTGGCAAATTATATGAGAATTAGCAAGCTCTATTTTGCAAACTGCAAAGTATTAGTGTTTCCTGGTGTAAGATTTTGAACTATGCTATGATTAAGATATGTTTCTGTAAACATTGTGAAAGGGTCTCCTTACAGAGAGCAAGAGCTTTAACTAAAAAATTAGCTTTCTCTGACATGTCCTGTGAAGTCACTGACTCTTTTTAAACAGAGAACTGGAATGGCTGGGTATGCATTCTAGGTAAATTCATCTGGTGGCACTGTGGAAGCCTAAATATGCATTGTTAAATAGCAACAGATTTTTCATTCTAAAACAGGCTATGAAAACTAGAGTGATAATTTCTATTTTTGTTTTTCGAATCTTTTTGTGGTATAACTTTAAAAGATTCTCTAGCACCAACAGAATAACATTTGAAGGAAAAGCTTTATCCTTACATACAGGGTTTCATGTTCATGTTCCAAAATTCATTCTTTGGCACAACTTTTCCAACAAGAGCCTAAGAGTTTTGATACGCCTTTTCTTTTCAGGAGAATTAAAACCTATTTTCATGTCCACCGGGATCTGCCTGCTTTTCCTGCCATTAGGTATTTTCTTATCCTTCTGAGTCAAGCCTTTCTTCCTCCTCTGATTCCACAAAAGTTTTTTAAGCTTGTATTATATACTCAGTCATCCTACCTTCTAACTAGTTAGTAATGCATCCATCTTTGTTCCAAAATTCTAAGCTCTGTGGGTACATTTTGACATCACAGTATGTGTCTCTAGGAATGTTATATAATGTGTAGTTATTTTTCAATAATTCTACAGTAAATAAACATTTAAATATTTGTTTTTGAAATAAGGATTTTCTTCTGTCAAGAAAATGTTTTGGAAGTTAGTTAAAATATATTGCATATGTATGTGTCTCTATTTATAAAGTGCATTGTACATCCATAAGTTGATACATATGCTACTCAGTACCTACTAGATATTGTTCTAGTCAAGACTATAGAGGCTCTGAAGGGACATTATTGCTCCCAAAGAGACAAAGTTTATTTGCTAAGGGTAGAGATGTGGGGGGAAACCATGAGTATTAAATGATTTATAACTTTCCGAAGGGTCTTAAAACATCTGTGGTATTAAAGTTTCACAGGGTAGCGACCACTAAGAAAAAATATTTTAAAAGACTCTATGGTGTGTGATAAAAAAGATAAGGAACATTGTTCTAGACATAATAACAAAGAGATGAATTACTTACTCTAGAGGAAGAATGATACATGAAGATTTGAAAGAAGACCAGGTTGCATGATGGATTAATAAAGAAGCTATCATAAATCAGAAGGCACGATTGTCCTTCTTACTGATATAAGTGGAAAAATTAGATCCAAAATGGTAAGAAAGAGCCAGACATGTAAAAATACAGGAGGAGAGAATTCAAGGTAGAATAGGAAATGCAAATGCCCAAAGTTAAAGCTTTTCTTGTTAAGTGTGAAGAACAGAAACTATGGGTATATGTCTCTGGGTTAGGAGATATATCAATGGCAGGAGAGGTGAGCACAACAGAAGGTATTTTTTAATGTAGAGATATGGTAGCATGTTTTTTAACTCTAATATTTATTATAGCATAAATTATAACAAGAAAACAGAAAATCTGATTTTAAAATGGGCAAAGGACCTCAATAGAGATTTTTCCAAAGAAGATATACAACTGCCCAACATGTGTATAAAAATGTTCAATATCACTAATCATCAGAGAAATACAAATAAAATCATGTTATAAACCTCATATCTATCAGAATCGTTATTACCAGAAAAGACCGACCATAACATGTGTTGAAGATATAGAACAAAGGGAAGACGTGTACAGAGCTGGTGTGCATTTACCTGAGGATAGGTAGTATGGAGTGCCATATAGAATTTCCTCCAAAATTTAAAAATAGGACTGTCAGATGATCCAAAGTAGAGAGCCAAAAGAAATAACAGTATGTTTAAATAATGTTGTAGGACTATGTCTTTTTTCAGCATTATTTGCAAAAGGCAAATGTAGAATCAACTTCAGTTTCCATCAGTGGATGAATGCATGAAGAAAATAATGTATGCACAATGGAATAGTATTCATTCTATAAGTAAATCCTGCCATTTTCAAAAACATGGACGCAGCTGTAAGACCTTAAATAATATAAGCCATATTCAAAATGACAAATTGTTTATGGTTTCACTTACATGTTGAATTTACAAAAGTCAAACTCAAGAATTCAGAGTAAAATGGCTGTTACTAGGGCTATGGATGAGGGAAATACTGTTGGTCAAAGAGTGCAGTTTCACTTACAAGGGTGAATAATTTCTGAAGATGTAATGGATAGCATGGTGACAACACCACGTATCATATTTGTTAATAACATTGTATTGCATACAGGAAATTTTCTGAGAGTAGATTTGAAGTGTTATTGCTACAAAAAAGGTAACTATGTGACTGTAGGATGAATAAGTTAATTAGATTCATTTTAGTAATCACTTTATCATGTAGACATACATAAAACATCATGTTGTACATGTTAAATATGCACAGTTGTCAGTTTAACCTCAATAAAGCTGGAAAAATAGATGCATTATAGTTCTAATCACAATGCAGAAGTTGACAGAATGGATAAAATATAAAAATATGACCAAAATATATGTAGCTTATGAGGCACGCTTTATATTCAAATACAGGAACATATCCAAAGAATAGAAAAAGACATAGCATGTGAACAATAACCAAAAGAGAGACAGAATAACTGTACTAGCACCAGACAAAATTAATGTCATAACCAAAATTATTGCAGACAATGAATATTTTCAAATTTTAAAAGAATAATATATTACCAAGAAGATACAGTGAATAGGAACACATGTTCACCTAATTAAAATAACAAAGCAAATCAAAGAAATCAAAACCTGACAGAATTGAAGAAATAGACAATTTCACAACAGTATTTGGAAATTACAATACCTATTTCCTACAATGGATGAAACAAATACAGGCCAACAAGGAAACAAGAGTTGAACAATGGTATGAAGCCACTGGATCTGGCAGACATCTATAAGGCCATTCTACCAACAATCATTCTACTCAAGTGCACAGAAAATATTTTCCATTATACTCTATTTAATAGACCATGAAGCAAGCCTTTAAAAGGATTGACATCATGAAACATGTTCTCTGAAACTCAACAGAACAAACTTGCAAGGTAATAAAGGAAACAAATTTGGAAAAGCACAAGTATATGTAAAATAAATAGTAAACTCTGAAATAGTTGAATGGTTCAAGATATTTGTATACACACACACACACACACACACACACACACACACAGATGAGAGCAAGAGAGAGGCAGAGAGAGAGGGAGGGAGAGACAGAGTGAGGAGGAGTTAGAGTGAAAGAGAAAGACAGAACACTTTAAAATGAATGAAGAGGTATATGCAGTATACCAAAGATATTGGGATAAGGCTAAAATTACTATATTAGAAAAGGATGATTAGAGAATGAAACAGAAAGTAAACAAAACACAGAAAAAGTTAAGAAAACCAGTAGTTGGTCCTTTGAAATGTCATCCTACTAGCAGATTAGCTAAGAAAAATGAAGGATGAGTAAAATTAATAAAATTAGCAATTAAAGAGAGGTGATTACAGACAACCTAGTAAGCATAAAAAAGACTACAATTAAACCATGAATATCCATATATCAGTAAGCTACATAACCAAGAAGAAACCAGCAAATTCCTAGAAAAAAACAAACTATAAAGATTTACTTAATAAGAAAAAGAAATTCTGAATAACTCTGCAAGTAAAGTAGCCAAAAAAATCTGTGATAAGATGATTTTACTACTGGGTTAAACAAAAAGTTTAGAAAAATTAATACCAAACTATCATAGGCTTTTCACTAAAATTAAAATGAAAATTGGGAGTACTTCACCAAGTATTTGATGAAGCCAGTACTACCTTGATACTAAAACTACAGAACATCAACAGAAAATAAAACAATAGATATCAACTGTTTCAATATTCACAAAAACATTGAAATAAATACTAGGAAACTCTTATACAACAACATATAATAAAGATTTTACACTATGACTGAGTAGATTTCTCCAACAATGCAAAGTTGATTTAAAATATAAAAGCCAGTTTTTTTTTAATTTTAAAATGAAAAAGAACCAAAGCTCCCCTGAAAAGTACTACAGCCATCCTCAGCAACAGTGAGGTCCCAAGCTCCTCCAATGATAAAGAAATCAGTCATCCTGATTACCAAATTCAAGCATGAAAATTGGTCAAGAAAAACAAAATTTGAGGCACTGACTGTTCCTCTCAGTAGACCACAGACATCGGCAGTGCATCTATTCCAGCTATCCTTATATATACATATAAATTTTGTTTTTCATTTAAAGAAACCCAAAATAACAAAAACAAATACATAAACAAAAAGCACAGAGAACAATAAGGAGCTTTGGTTCTTAATTTGAATGTCACCTCCTGGCCCCAGTGCAGATCCCTCAGCCTGCTAGCACAGATCCTTCATCCTGCTGGCACAGACTTTCTAGCTTCCACCACGGACCTTTGGGCCTTCCCAGTGCAGATTCATGAAAGAGGCCTTCATGAGACACTGTCATGGGCTCTAGGCCTCCAACTGGACTCATGGGAGGCGCTGGCACAAGCTCTAGGTCTTTAGCTGAACTCATGAGTCACATTGCTGTGGGGTCCAGGCTCTCAGCTGGATTCTTTAGTCTTTAATGTGTGGACAGAGTTCCTGCACTCTCTTGTGTATGATTCTTTAGGTAAGTATTATAAATAATCTTATTAAAAAATAAAACATAAAAGTCAATAAAAGTAACAAACGCAAATAAAATAATGGACAAAAATCCATATTATCATTTTTTAAAGACTCAGCAAAATATTTGGCAAAATGCATGATAAAAACAATTTACATGATAAAAATGATTTACATTTATAAATACTGTATTTGGTGAAGGGTGCCTATGTATAAGTTATTGCTAACATCATACTTAATGGTCAAAGCCTAGAATCTTTCCCCTTCAGATCAAAAACTAAAACAAGAAATTTTGATTTTGCCAATTCTGTTCAACATTATAAGAAAAGCTCTAAAAAGGAAATTTGGGAAAGAAAATAATTGTAAAACATTTAAATTGGAAATAACAATGCAATGCTATCTCTATTCTCACAGCATAACCTTGTGTATGAAAATACACTCATTCAAAAAATACTAGAAAAAATACTAGAGCTAATAAACAAATTAAGGAGAATACAAGATAAATATTTTTAAAATAATTATATTTCTATACTGTAGCAATGAACAATCCTAAAATAAAATTTAAAAAACCATTCAAATTACTACAGTATCAAAAAACTACCTTAGGGATAAAATAGACAGCCAAAGTACAAAGTGTGTGCATGGAAAACTACAAAACATGGTAGGAGTTTTTAAAGAAAAACTATACAAATAATAATACATTCCATATTCATGGACTTGAACACTCAATGTTGCTAAAAATGACAATATTCCCCAATTTGTCCTGCTGATCAACACAAATTCAATCATACTTTCTATCTGTTATAACTCACAAAAGAAAGGTCCTGACGTTTATTACCTAAGATTGCTTTTAAAACTATTATATCCATACCCTAAACTAATACAGTTACCACTATCTCACTCTATTTTTACCTTTAAAATTCTACTTCTGAACTCCTCCCTATTTCTTCCCATTACTTTATAGCCTCAAGAGTCTAGGACAGAGGATTACATTTGTTCATCGTGTGACTTTGGTAGCAACTAGAAAGGGAAAAAGAAAGTCTACTTAACTAGGTTACCAAGTAGAAATAAGGGCTTTCACAGTGGTTTATATTAATTTTTCCAGTGGTTCCATTCCACTGTAATTTATGCTTCCACCCAGTGTCAAGGTTGTTGCCATATAATTTCGGCTCTACCCTTGTGAAAATTAAATCCTTTTCAAGTGTTTATTGGACACACAATCTAATGCTTCCTGAAATCTTAGCTAACACATGTCTTATCTTTAGCTTCAATCCACTTCAAAGCTTGTTCGGGAGGACATATTGTCCTTTTGTCCATTCTTTGGGAGAGCTGTTAGCTAATGGATGTCTTGTATACTTTTCATTATCTTTCCAAAGGCCAGAGTTAAAACAAAAATTTAAATATCAGACAAAATGGGAAGATATTACACATTCTTTCCTGATTCCCTGTGCTGTGTCACCATCCACTAAACCCAGATTTGCTTATTAGTTCTGTCACTTAGCACAGTGAAAATGAGAAGTCATGATATAGACTATCATGGGTACCGCAAATCATGGAAAATGTATTGAGACTCCTTCACCTACAGAAAATTATAAAAAATAATAATAAAAGGAAAAGTGAAATTGTCGAATGGTTTCAGGGTAAAAGTGTTATTCAGGATTTTCTCACCAGTTTCATCACTCAGGAAGATCTCCAACCTGCCCTGTCATGGGTAATATATTATTGCAGTACTATGTGCTCTGCAGAGAAAATTGTGCTAAAGGAGAAAGGCATTATCTAAAGATTGATGTTTCGTGTTGTTACACCATCCGAATACTTTATATACCACCCCCAATTTTTCTGCCAAGGTGGAGATGAAGTGAATGGTAAAAATAGCAGCTATTGAGGAAGGAAATATAAAGAGGAAGAACTGGACCATTTAAAAAGTTAAACTATAAAAAGCTAGAATTAAATTTTTTCCTTACATTTTAAAAACACTTCCAGAAGTCTTTAGTGTTAAATTTCTGAGTTACTTGTATGTATTTTCCCTTGGCATCTCTTCTGTCAGTATCCTAAGGAAACACATACATGCTTTCTCCCGTCATGCTGTTTGTTTCAATGTATCATTGTGAATTTGATGCTGCCAGGGTGCAATAATAAACAAAACCAATAAATAATAAATCCATATTATATGTGCTCAAAAAATGTTCCTATGGATGTCAAAACTGTGGCAAACAATTTTCTACAGATTAGTTCCTGGGGAAATGATGCCATCTCTTACATTTCTAAAGAATGGGTGCTGAGAGAAGATCATGCTCAGTTTCATACATCAAATATGTAAAAGCAGGTAAAAATTTAAAGCCCATTGTCAAAGAGAGAAACTATGAAATGAATCCCAAGGCACTCACAAAATGGAATGCACTTTCTTCAGGCTTCATCTACTTTGAGAGAAAGGAACACAATAAAGGCAATAGATCTTAAGCTGAGACCTAAACAAAAATAGGAATCTTTAGGGCAGGAAAGGAAAGGAAGAGAAAGAAGGCATCCTTGGAATACAAGCAACAAAGGGTGAGAAAAAGAAAGCAATATATTTGCTTAACATAGAATCTCATGATATTATCAGCATTTTTACATCATTTCTATTTGTGTACCAAACCATGTGTTTCAATTACTGGGGCTTGTGTTTTCTCTTGAATCTAAAATATGTTTTCCTTTTTTTTTTTTTTTTTTTTCTGCCTTTTTGAGACAGGGCCTCCCTATGCAGTTCAGGCTGAACTTGAGTTCACTTTGTAGCACAGGCTGGTCTGAACTCACAATGATCCTCCTGCCTCAGCCTCCAGAGTGCTGGGATTACAGGCGTGTGTCACCACGCCCTGCTCAAAATGTGTTTTCTTAATCCAGCTGTCTGTCAAAGACTTTGGAGAGTTATATGTAGTGCCTATTGCCTATTCTAATTGCAGCCCTCAAAGGAATCTCAAATTCAGCATACATAACTAAGATCGCTTACTGCTACCTTCCTAAGTCTCTCTCCCCTAAAATATGCTCTGTATTTCTTGGCACACGCCCATTATTTGTTTCTCTTTTACAATGACAGGTGTCTAATCATTCTCCTTAAACTCCCAATATATTTTTATTAATCCAGTGAGTTGTAATCTTCAAGGAAGTCATAGAACTCTTTCTCTAAGGAAAGTAATAGACACTGACCCTATAAAAATGTGCCTAAGTACATAACTCAGGTCATTTTTCTTATAATTTAATCAGCATTACATACCCACAAATCCCACCCTTAAGCTCTATTCTGTTTCTTGAATCCTAGATTAATAATTTTATGCTAAACTATTCACAGAACATGTGTCAGAATAATCACAAAGAGAGAACTCTGTAGTGATGCCATCCTACTGGTGTAACACACATTCCAAAGTCTTTGACACAGCACAGAAGGCCTATCACTTGCCCCTATGTGCATTTTCAAACTGTCGTTTGCCATATAGTCTCTTTTATTGGCTGGAACCACATTCACTTTCTGGAAAATAGTTTTCCTGAAAATTCCACTATTTATGCATGTTGCTCTCATTGCTGAAAAGATCCTCTACCTGTATCATCAACACAACTCACATGCTTAGATAACATCAGTGTCGCATTTTCTAATAAATTTTATCAAGTGTTCTTCTTTCACCTCCATTCTCTGCCTGGAATCGGTGCCACTTTTATAAGCACCTTCTGTTCTAGAAATAACTCCAGAGTAAACCTACAGAAATAATTGCCCTAAATTCATGAATAATTAACCAGAACGTTTTTGTGTTCACTCAAGCTAGGCTAGGTGTAAATTGTAGTGGTGGTGAACCTATGGTATGCATGCTACAGTGGGTATTTGTATCACTAGCAGCTTTAAAAGGTCACCATCACTGGTTCAAAGAGTGCTTTGATGGGAAGAAGAAAAGGGAAAGTTTCTGGCCATTTCTAACCACACACTGTTTTACCCACTGTTATGGTTTAGGTCTAAGATATCCCCCTAAAGTCTTATATGTTCAAAGGAGCTTTTGGAAGGTAATTGGATCATGCACATGCAATGCATCAGTGGATTCACCCACTGATGAGCTCATAGCTGAATGTGCTGTTAGGAGTTGAGACCTGCTTGGAAGCAGTAGCTTGGGAGTGTGACCTGTGTTCTTATTCCTAGCGTCTCCCTTTTTCTTCTTCCTGGCTGCCATGTACTGAGCAGCTGTCTCTCACAGGCCCTTCTTCCATTCCATTTCTGTCTTGGAGCCAACCAATCCTGAACTGAACTCTCTGAAACCATGAGCCAAAATAAACTTCTCTTTCCTTAAATTGAAGCTGCAGAGTATTTTGTTCCAACAATGGGAGAGTGACTGAGTCCCATGAAGTAAAGTCGGTGTGTGACTCATCATTTTCTTTTCCTTCCTTCTTCAATTTTATAATAAAGTATTGGGAAAAAGTTCAAGTGGGTGAGTTCTCCCGCATTATGGTAAATTCCTGAGGAGATATCTCCTCCAACTCTTGGTAGAAGCCTTCAGTGTGTACCTGTAAGGGTGTCATTTGCCTTTGTATACTCAGCTACCTTTGTTAGTGAACTTGTTCAGCACAAACTTTTCTTTTTGGTCCCTGTATCTCATTATATCCATGTTAATGCACAGGTTTTCTCTTGCCTGTAATAAGCATCTCCATAAGACTCACATCAAATTCATGATGATGGAGAGAAAAGTACATCCTCCCATCCCACTGTAACTCTCCATTTGTTCATATGAGCAGCCATGCATAACTGTTTCTGTCTTCCCCAGATCCAAATCTAAAGTTCTCTAGCGCATTAACATTTTTAGGTATATTCCCTAGTTCAAGTTTTTCTAAACATTTCTGAAATAGCAATGGAACATACTCAGCTTAAACTAGGAGTTACATTAGCACTACTAGCATTCTTGCTGCAGTGAAATGCAGTATTTGAGTCTAGGAGTATAAGCTCATGAAGTCTTCACTGCATGTATTAACTTGATATCCCAAAGCATCCTGCACATGCTTAGCACATAGAAAACTAATCAGAAGCATAATGTTGGAAAACTTCAACAGGACAGTGTTCACCAAACTAGTGCTTGATATACAGTGATCATTTAGGAAATGTTAACTTATTATTATAGTAGGAAATAATTAAATGTTTACTGACTGTCAAGAATCATAGTGAAAGAAAATCCTTAAAATGTTTTTCATCTTTTACAGTTATTCTATAACTGTCACAATCTCCAAAACATATTTTTTCCAGGTTTAGAGTCCAGATTTCTTAATTTATTTTAAGCTCCAGGTGTCCATGTGTCTTAAACAAAAATATTTCTCAGTAAAAATTCTTGTAAAATGGAAGATTCTCACAAAGAATTATAGAAATGTAATAGCTTATGTCTCTTTACAGCTGGGCACTGTTTCCTGAGGCTATACCATATGTACTGCACAGAGAGGAACAGAAATAAAGCTGACATTCTTAAAATTATATCTTAAAACATCAACAGCTTCAGGCAAAGGAACAAATGAAACACATCTAAAAATACAAAAATACAATGCATTGGAGACTTAAAGAGTAGTAGTAATAAAAATATAAGTATTGTGGACCAATGTAGCACATACTCATAAATCAGACGCAGAGAACAACTGAGCAAACCTATCGGAATACATATAAGAATATAATTGTGTGGAATGATAAATATTTTTAACCCTCTTTAGAATGCTGATATAGAGTAGAATTGTGTTTTTCACTGATTTTTTTTCTTGAACTCCAATTTTTAAGGATATTTTATGCAAAATATATACTACAACTCCACTATATAAAACAAGTGAGTGTGTAAGACTACTACCGATTTTTTTCACTTACCCCCTGCTTTACCCAAATCATCTTTTATATAGATCTTAATATGATTTAGATATGGCCTGAGTGTTTCCCCCTAGGCTTCTTGTGGTTCTTTTTACACAATGGAGTATTACTCAGCTATAAAGAAAGATAAACCAGAGGCTTTTATAGGTAAATATATGCAACTAGAAACCATACTCATAAGTGAAATGAATCAGACCAGCATGTGTGCACACCATATTGTCTCTCTAGTGTAAGAACCTGAAAGTGATAAAACTGAAAGGTACAATAGATATTGTGAAATTAAAAGAAACTGCTCAATAGGAAAGAACAACTGGGATGAGGGAAAAGAGAAAAGAGAGAAAGAAGGAAAGGAAAATATATATATACACACACACACACACACACACACACATACAAGATAGCTAAGATAATTGTACTACTAATTTGTATTGGTCTATTGAAAGGAATTGTTAATGTGTAATTGTTTGATCAATCTTGCATACCTATATCTGGTAATCTGAGCAGCTACACTGAAGATAACAAGTAATACAACAACAATTGTTGATCTGCTATCATCTTATTTTGAAATTCTGTATCATTTTTATGGTTTTCATGTTGTTTTCCTTTTGTCTTTGTTTTTGTTATTTTGCTTTTGTTTTTTTCCCTTTAAAATCAAATAAATAAATAAAAATAACCAAAAATTAATCTGATAGTGAAATATTAAGAGCATGGAAACAATTCAACTATGACGTTTAGAGGTGGAACCTGTGAAGAATGATTAGTATTTGTCTTGGTTACTTTTCTGTCGTTGCTGAGACAAAATACCCAACACTCTAAATGAAGGAAGGAAAGGTTTATTTAGCTTATCGTTGGTGGAGGTTTCAGTGCATACTTGGCTGGCTCCAAGGCAGAATGGCATATGGCAGAGGGCAAACGTTCATGGTGGCAGAACAGCAAAGCAACAAGAGCAAAAGGGAAGAGTGGCAGAGAGGAGCAAGCCTCTTTCCCTCCCTTATATTGAAAGCAGGCTACCCCTACCCAGGGAGTGTGTAGCACTCACATAATCTCCATGCTCTCCTCTTGCATAGCCTCAGGATGAATACAAAGTAAGCACCCTGGCTCCCTGTTGAATCATATAATTCACCTTCTAAACTTCTCAAATTGACACAATGAACAACATCCCAGAAGGGTAAGGGCATGTCCTTTTCACCCCAGGATGCAGAACTGCTGAGTCACTTAGCCAAACCTCTAGACTCCTCAGATTGACGTAGTGTATCAACCATAACAGTATTTGATAAAGTCACTGGAGTGGAACCCTCAAGATTGAAACTGCTTTGTAAGATGAGAGAACAAGACTGGAAGGCACATACTAAGCCAATCATCATCTTTCACTTTGTAATGATGCCACATGACACCTTGCAATTCTGCCCACCGAAAGCCTTCAGACTTTCACTTTCCAGATCTATAAGGCAAAATAAATCCCATTCTTTATAGTCTGCCTCAAGCATTTTATTATCATAGCAAAAATAGACTAATACAGTTCCCAAGGCAACTCAGATTACTTCTGTCTCCTTCTTAAAATCATCCCAATAGATTTGTTGTCTACAAAGAATTAAAAGCAGAAATCTTGCCCTGACCTACAGAGTCCCACAAGATGTCATCCCTGCCAACTCCTCTCACTTTATCTCATTCCCAGTACTCACTACCTGGAAAGCCACAAGACTATTGACTGCATCATGGCAAGCTCAAAAATACATTGAGAATTTTGTGCTAGCTCTTTTCTTTGCCAGAAACATTCTCCTTGCTGATTTGTGCATTGTTGGATTATTCCTACCAAGCTCTTCTTTACTTGAAGACTGAAAGGCCTCAAAGAAGACTTTCCTGATAACAAACATAATGTAAACATGCAATCATATTCCTTCACAGCTTTTTTCCAGGACTGGGGATTGAAGTCAAAACTTGACAGTAAGCTACATCTCCAGCCCCCATTTTTTTTCTCTTCTTTGTTTTTGACAGAGTCTTGCTAAGTCACTAAGTTGACCAAGATCAGCTCTAACTGATATTCTTCTTGCCTCAGTCTCCCAGAGTGTTCACAAGGTCCTCCTTTAACCCTCTATTGTTGTATTTTCATTTTGTATTGGTCAATTTCCTATCTCTGCTTCCATTAGAATTTGTTTTCTATGGTAATAAGAATTTTATCTCTTTCACACACTGTTCTGACGACAGTATCTTGATAGTACCTGGTAGAGTCAGTACTAACTAAGTGGACGGATAGCTGTTTGAAGAATTGAAGAACTGGGCTCATCTCAATCTTTTAGCATCTTCTTGTTTTTTCCCTCCTTGCATTATTTTCCTACCTTTAAATTCAGTCAGACAGATTCTTTTAAGCAGTCAGCACCATTTTAAAAATGTGCCTCCTTTAAAAATTTTTCCATATTTGCAGAAAGAGGCATTCAAGCTCTATTGATAGAGAAATGCTAAGTTTATTTGTTCAGAAATTTTAGTTTCCATATTAGGACACAGCATCCCACTACGATATATGCCCATTCTTTCCTTTTTACATTCAAACATTTTTTTGTTATGTAAACATGAATTTTCAACCAAAGACTGTGATTGCTGTCAGAAGTCTTATCTTCACACATTAAGGATAATGTGAAATTGATTTGCTCCAGGCAGATCAGTTTGTTCCTTTAGATTTACTGAGATAGCAAGATGTAGAAGGAAACCAGATGGCTCTAACTAGGAGGGATGCTCTGGAAAATAAAAATGCATCAATGCAAATTCTATGAGAAATACTGAATATTTGCAGATGATTTATTTAACTCCTGTCTCTAGTTACACAAATTTTCAAGATATCCATAGTAGCTCTGTTATTACTATAGTTTGGAAAAAATCACTCTAAACATACAACGGAGTTTACTCCCAGAAGAGGACAATACACTTCACTGGTTATTGTATAATTACGTTTTCCGACATTCTTGTAATGTAGAAGAGCAAGCAGAAGGATGCACATTTGAATGTTTACTTCCTCTTTCTCTCCATTTTTAGCTCTACAACTTTGGGTAACTTATTGTCACTTACTCTCATTTTTTCAGTTATAAATGAAAAGATGAAGTGTTCTGTTCTATGGTTCCTATATGTTGTAAATGAAGCAAAATATTTAACTGTTCCTCAAGACTGACTGCATAAGACATGCTCAAAAACACAAGAGAACTTGTGCCTTTCAGATGAAGAAGTAGAGACCTAGCAAGCTGAAGTCATGCTGTGATGATATAAGATAAATTTCTTGATCTCTAATTCAGAAGTACATGCCTCTCAGCTCATTTCAGCTCTTTTAACTTTTACGGGCTTCTCTACCATTATTTTCTTCTTATTCAACTTCCCTCCTTAAGGAATATAACTCAAAACTATTTTTGGAATAAATTCTTTGGCCATATATTGGATCTTCCATGTTGTGTTTATTTTTGTTAAATTTTTCATGACATTTTTATTACTATTTTTATAAAAATAAATCTCTTCACATGAATCATTGGTTCACAAAAATCCAATTATCTTGTTCTCTTAAGCTCTCTCTCTTAATTTGTCCTTCCCATCAGCATTTATGTATGATGTAATATTTTCCTTTCTTCAGCAAAATCATGAGCACATGTATCCTTCCAGCTGTCTACAAATCTACTCCTCTTCTCTATTCTACTTCACTTACAAATTTTTGTGCTGACTGCACATTTTGTTGCTTTTACTTAATTTTCTCATCCCTGGTTTGCTCCTTATGCTTCCCAATATGGACCTCGATCCCACCATTCCACCTAAACACTCACTTGTTGCACCAATAGTTTTCAAATAACAATCAGTGAACCATTTTCAAATTACTTCTTAACTCCATACTCGCACTTGATATAGCTACCAAAATTGTATAATCTTTTTCTTGACTTTTGTGAAATGTGGCTCTAGTCATTCTCTTATTACTTCTCTAAGTATCTTTTCCAAGTATTTTAAGTAAGTCAGTTTCTTTTTTCTCTGATCCCTAAATGTGGGGAGTTTCATTATTTTATTATACATTCTCTTAATCTTTGTTCTTACTGTAACTGAGCTCATTTATCCCTGGGTACCATATTATTTATATTGGCTTCCAATGTATATCTTCAACATAGTTCTCCATAGGGAGCTCAAGTCTATACAATTAATTGTCTTATTATTCCTTTCCTTAAATGTCTTATAGATCTCTGGATCTTACACTCCAAAATAAGCTTTGTCTCTAACTCTAGTTTTATAGTCTTCCTTTTCTTTTCCGTTTTGTTATTGTTGCTAATTGGGCCATCATCTAACCTCATTCTTGACATTTACTCTTCCATATGACTGTCACATTAAAAGAGTGAAATTTTTATAAAGTTTGTAAAGTAATAACAACCCCTTCCACCTTTTACCTTTTGCCCCCTACTGCATGATCAACACTTCTGTTTTTTCCATATCCTTGAAATAAAAGAAGACTAGAAATTAAGCTCCAAGCTCCTCCTTGGTTCTCCTCTATTGTTCTAGTTGGAAACTTGCACTGGAAATGGGTGTAGAGTAGGTTTCTTACCCTTTTTATGTATAGTTCCTCTCTGACCTGTATCCCCCAATCTCAGGTTGATTTATTATACGGTGGTTTTAGCAGTGGTAGTGGATTGATATCTGGTGGTCAACTTATAACCCCCAGCTGAACTGAGTGAATGGTGCTGGGTGTGGGAGGCCCACCTGAGGACTGTTGCCAGCAGCATAAGAGGCAGACCTGGAGAAGAAGAAGCAGGCTGTTGGGAGCTGAGAGAAGCTGTTGGGAGCTGAGAGAGACCGTGGGGAGCTGGCTTCCTGATGAACTTGGCTGTTTTCATCCTCCGAGGAGCTCGGGACCTCGCTGGCACTGAGAATGGCTTTGGTTCACTTTGGGGAGCTCTGGTCCTCACTTTGAGCACAGCTTCCTGGTTCCGGAGGGGAAGATGGTGCATTGCCAGCCTCCTGGAAAAGCTTGCTGCGTTCGCTTCCCTGATGGGAACTCAGCCATCCTGGTCATCGGAGGAGCTCGGGACCTCACTGTTGCCGACGATGGCTGTGGTACCTTTTGGGGGAGCCCTGGTTCTTCTGGGCATCACTTCCTGGCTCCAGTGCAGATCCCTCAGCCTGCTAGCACAGATCCTTCTTCCTGCTGGCACAGACTTTGTAGATTCCACCACTGACCTTTGGGCCTTTCCAGCAGATCCATGAAACAGGTCTGCATGAGACATTGTCATGGGTTCTGGGCCTCCAGTTGGATTCATGGAGGCATTGTTGTGAGCTCTGGGTATTCAGCTCAACTCGTGTAGGACATTGTTGTGGGATCCAGGCCCTCAGCTGGATTCCTTGGTCTTAGTGTGTGGACAGATTTTCTGCACTCTTTTGTATACTGTTCTTTGGGTGACCTATAAATAATCATATAAAGTACGTGTCCTGTATTATGTTGTTCCCCTTGCAAAATAAGCCTCCCCAAACCAACACAGCAGTTGAAAAAGACTACAGTTAACAAGCAATGCAAAACCTCTTTGATTGGTGCTGATATTGCATGCTTTTTGCTCCCTTTAGACTTTGATGTGCACAAAAAGCATTTTGTTTTCCAGAACATCTTCAGAAATATGAAATTTTTATTTGAGTGCACTATCAAATATTGAGGGAATATGAACACACAAAAAGGGAAAAATAATTTTATAGATACCACTACTGAGAAATAACAATTGCTAAGATCATGTCTCAGTTTGCTTTGTATTTGTAAGAAACAAAATACCTTGTTATTCAGCCATTACAAAATTATTTCATTCTAAAAATACCTTTGATTATTGAGGTCTGACAAGTAGCGTTTTATCAGTCAGTGCTTACTAGACAAATAGATTTAATATAAGATATTGTTATGGTTTATGTCTGTGTGTTCCCCCAATGCCTCATGCGGACATGGGGCAGGCTTTTAGAGTTTGAATATGGGTGTGAGAGCTGCACTCGCCCTGGAGTGGATAGTTTGCATACGTAAGGGAGAGGAGGAAGCTGCTTGGGGGCATTCCTCCCCCATTCTGCCCTAGTGTGTGCTTGTGGCTTAGCTGTGTGCTGCTGCCCTGAGATGCAGCCCTCTGCCACGTGCCACTCTGCCTTATAATCTGCCAAGTACAGATTGAAACTTCCACGAACTGTAAGCGAAATAAACCTTTCCTTCCTTAATTTTGGGTGTCAGGTATTTTGTCCCAGCAGTGAGAAAAAAGTAACCAAGACAGATATGAAGAAGAGGATTTACAAATTAGCTTGCCATGGTTGCCTACAGAGTCAGATGTGGAAGAGTGCAAAAGGGCTGTCTGTGTGCTGGAGATTTGAAGGATCTAGACCAAAAGTGTAAGGCCTGGACCTCAGTGTATAGTCTCATGAGAGTCACTATTAGGGTGCTCAAGTGTCTTCAATGGAAGCCAGGAGATAGACATCCAAGGTAAAGGTGAAGACTGGAGCTCCCATAAACAAACAGAAGTGAGTCTTCCTTCTTCTTTGCCTATTTTATTCCATTCAGGTTACAGGCCTATTGGATGGTACCTTTCACACCCAGGGTGTGATCTTCAGTAAATCCATTCAGTCACACCCAGAACCATGCTAAGCCAACTGGTTGGGCATTTTTTTACTCAAATTGACACCAGTTGACTATCATAAATGTCTTATTACTACTATGAAAATTATGTTCTTCCTCATAGTCTTAGAATCCACTTGGAGAACAAGTGACCCAGATATTTCAAGGGTTATCAAATAGTGCAAGCTGACATTGATTCTTGAAGATATGAGCTATCATTATGATGCCTGTATTGGAATAGAGTTGGATCATGTGGAAGTCAGATAATAAATGGAGAACTAGTCTATTGGTCTAAGAATCCATTCAACTGTTTGGAGCAGCTCCTTATTTACATCATTGACTTATATTTTCAGAGTACTAACAGTGGAGGAGGTGAAGAAGAAACATCTGAAAATGAAAAGTATCTTCCTTTTTCAAAACAAGGTATCATATTTAGGGGAATATGGTGGACACTAGGACCACCCCTGTGTATAAGAGTATAAGCTCATTTTTTAATTTCTGTTTCATTCGCCAGCCTGGCTCTTAAAGAAAATTTGATAAGGATGATTTCCTGGAGGATGATTTTATATTATTATAGCCAAGTAGTAGACAATGAAGATGTCTAGAATAGGTCATGTGTTTCTTATTCCTTAACTTATGATGTTGTTGTATGTAAGGACTCATTTGTCTCTCAGTATACCCCGGGGTGGAACAGTGGCAAGAATGAGGAAAAGATAGACAAGAGACAAAAGCTGCATCAGGTGGAGGCCTCTTTACCTGATGGGTAAGAAGACATCAATAACAATAGTTGGGGTATTTATTTATACCTCTGCAAAGTTAGTGTCATGAGATACAAGGTTGCCTAACAACTAATGACTGAATTGCCCAGGAAGGATGCTTTTCTCAAGAGTGAGGTAGCTTGACTGATTTAGGCACTGTGGCTCTGTCCTGACCTCACACATATGACCAATTTCCAACTTCAGCCACTCCCAACAGTTGCATCCCAATAAACTATTGTAAATCAAAATGATTGTAAATCAGAAATACAGTTAATATACTGCATCTACCAAGTATCAAGGTTTAACAACACAGGACTATAGAATATCTGTTGCTTCCTCTCGTAATCCTGAGCTCCTCGAGAGCTGTAGCTTGCTGCCACTGCCTGTCAATGCAAAAAGATATTGTATGTTAATGCTGCATATTGCTAACCCAGAGAGAGATCCAAATCCAAAATCCAAAGTACTCTTTCTACTGAATGTCTCATACCTTGTCAGCACTGTAAAATAAGAAAAAAATTTGTAAGAAACATCTTAAATCAGAGACCATCTGAAAGAATATACTGATGCAGATTAATTAGGGTTTCAAATATATGGCATGCAGATATCAATTTTATGAGTTTGTATATGGCATGTAGATATTGATCTGATATTTTTTCTCTATCATTTCAGAAAAGGAAATAACCTTACTTTAAAATAAGGTTGACAGAATTGTCTACTATTCTGTGAATGTGGACTCTGCTGTCCTGTCATAATTTACTTTGAAGATAATCTGGGTGATTCAGACACCCCTAAACATCACATTGACCCATTACAACAGTGATATCTTGGTGGTGGAACAGAACAGGATATTGAAGGCCTTAATAAAACACATGGACTGAAAAGTTACAGACTGAAAACTTGACCTTATGGGGACTCAAGAATCTGCCATTTGATAAAACAAATGTTTAGGTATCCATTACTTGGCAGAAGATCTTTCTCAAATACACAAAAATCATTGCATCCTGATTCTTAATACTGTTTATTTATCATTTGAAAAATATATAAATATTTTAAAAATATAACAAATATAAGATAAATGTAAAAACAGATTAAATAGAAAATACACACTAGCATTAATTCAACAAAACATGCTGAAATCACATTAGTTTAACACTATTCAATTTGTATTCAAAGTAGATAAGGATTTCAGTGATTATACAATGATATAATAGGCAGTTCTCTAACAAGAATAGTTCTTAGCACATATTTTGCTAAATAAAGCACTTAACTTCACAATGCAGAAATATTAAATTGAAAGCAAAATCTTAGATCCACAAATATTACTGAAAATTTCATAACACCTCCCTCAGTAATTGCAGAAAGCAGAAAAATCTGTAATGGAATGGTTAAAATCAATAACCTCATGCTTTGGGGGAGAATTACACTGTATGTAAGAGCTGCAGAGCACACAGCCCTCTCAAAATCATGAGACATATTTACCCAAACCAGCCATGTACATAGCAACAAGACCTTAACATACCAAATAAATGAAAATCCAAGAAAGTAAGCTCTCATACCTTATTGGAATGAAATCAGAAACTGACAGCAGAAACATGCTTACAATACAATACATTTTTCTCTCTTTTTTCCAATTATCTGTCTTTCATCTCATGCTTTATTTACATATTAATTGTTTCATATAGAGAACTCATACAGTGTTTAACTTTGTGTGTCTGATTTACTTCACTTAATATAATAGTCTCAAGGTACATCCATTGTTCTATAAATTCCTCAAGTTTATCCATCCTTATGGCAGAGTTGTACTCCGTTATGTATTAATACCACATTTTCTTGATCTATTGATTTGCTGATGCACACATAGCCTGTTTCCAAGATTTGCTTCTATAAACATGATATGCACACTTCACTATGGTATATTTTTAACTTCTTTGAGAATATTCTTAGAAAAGGAATAGATGGATCAACTAAAATTTGTACTTTTCATTTTGTGAGGAGTCTCCATATTGATCTACACAGTCTATCAGGTTAGACCCGCCTGACAATGAAAAAGTGTTCCTTTCTCTCCACAGCCACACCAGCGTTTGTGATTGGTTGATTTCTTGATGGTAGCCATTCTTTCTGGAGTGAGATGGAATCTTGGTTTTTTTGTTTGTTTGTTTGTTTTTTGTCTTTTCTGCCGGTACCAGGAATTGAACGCATAACCTTGTGCTTGCCAGGCAAGCGCTTTGCTGCTGAGCTAAATCCCCAGCCCCTAGATAGAATTTTTATGTTTTAATTTGTATCTCTCGAATGGTCAGTGATGGTGAGCATTTCTTCATGTAGCTGTTGAGTGACTGTATTTCTTAACCTGAGAAACGGGTATTCATTTCAAATGTCCATGTTCGAATGGGTCCTTAAGAATGGAAGGTCTAACTATTTTTAGTTCTCTGTATATTCTAGATATTAATGCTTTGGCTGAGGAGTACTTGTCACTTTTTCCCCCAGTTTGGTAGGTTGTCTCCAGTCTCTTGGTGGTTTCCTTTGTTGTGCAAAAGCTTTTTACTTTAATGTAATGCTACTTGTTGAGTCTTGGTAATATTTTTTAGAAAAGCAGTATTTTGTTCAGAAAGTATTGGTCTACACTTACATCTTTGAAAATTGTACCTATCTTGTCTCCCACGGGGTAAAGTGTTTCTGTTCTAATGTCTTTAGATCTTTGATCCATTTTTACTTTAGTTTAGTGACAATGGGTGTAGGGACATGGGTCATTCATTGCATCTTGAATCTTTTATCACCTACACCTACTTACAACCACCCCCATCTGAAGAGGAAGGAGACAAAGAAAAGAAATTCCAACATTTTTTAAAACCTATTTAGTTTTGTGATTTTTTTCCCAGGCAGCACATTCCATGGTTAATAATATTATATGACATGAAAGGCTGCTACCTGTGAGTAGGACCTCACCTGATAGAAAGGAGTGAGCTCTCTGGAGACTCTTGTAAGGACAATAATCCTTTCTAATGAGGGCTTCACTTTCATGACCTCATATAACCTGAGTTATCTCCAAAAAGCCCCCTTTCCTAATATCATCACATTATGATGTATGGCTATTGGGATAAATAAGCATTCAGCACAGAACAGAGGCAATACTTGGAAAAGAATATTGCTAACACGTTTGGAGTTAAATCTCTCATCATATTACTTATACTGCTGACACCTGCTGTATGTTGTATTTTAATCCTGAACAGGTGTTAAATTGAACCAAAAACTTTATTTGTATCCACTGACAATATCATATGGGACTCAGCAAAAGAGGAGGAAAAAAAAATAAGCCAATCTTACCACATTAGTGACAATAATCTGATTTGTGCTCTATTCATAAACAGTTTTCAAATCATAATAATAGGGTTTTTGCTCACACTAGAGGCATGAAATCTCCCCCTTTGCTGTGCAAGTGGTTATTATGACAACCTAAAAAGAGTATGGGTAAGTTTAGGTCAGCTCTTAAATACTTATGCCTGAAAGTGGCACATTCAGTTAAGGTAGCATGTCTTGGGCAGAGGTGAGTAATATGGACTCACACAGTCAAAAAACATGAACACACCAAGAAATGGAAAGTAGAAGGGAAATAAATAGCAGTGAGCTGTTATAATATCCTCCACAATACATAACTGGAATTCTCCAATCTAATAATGTAAAAAGAATTGAACTCTAAGGTACGATGAAATTAGTTTGAGGTACATGATTTTAACCTAGTAAATAGTATGGAGATATTTTAGTTTTATAAAGGAAGGACCTCTACACATGTATGTTTGTTCTTTTACCAAAGAGCTTTTAATCACATAAAATTCTCATTTTAAAGGATTTGCTTTCGCCTATGGTTGGGGAAGTAATAAGAGCAAAGGCAAAAAATGTTGCTAAAAAATCAATCCATACTATAAAATTTTTAATTGCACAACACATTATATCAGTCAGGGCTTACTAGAGGAAATAGATTTGAAATAGTTTAATACAAAATATACTGTTATATAAGAATTTACAAGATTGGCTTGCAGTGGCCACCCCAGAGTCAGGTGCAGAACACTGCAAAAAGGCTGCTTGTGCACTGGAGATCCAAAAGATCCAGCCAAAGGCCTGGAGATCACTGCAGTGTCCCATGCAAGTGTGTAGCAGGAGGCTAAACAGGCTGCAGTGGAAGGCTGAAGAGTGCACTGAAAGCCAGAAGATAACACCCAAGAGGAGCAGGAGGACTGGAGATCCTGTGCAGAAACAGAAGTAAGTCTTCCTTCTTAGTTCCATTTTATGCCATGCAGACTACAGTACAAGCCGGTTGGTTGGTACCACTTACACCCAGGATGGGTCCGCTGTCTTCAGTAAACCCCTTCAGCCACATCTGGAATTACACTGATCCAATTTAGTTGGCCATTTCTTACTCAAATTGACACAAACAGTTAACTATCAGACATATGTAATATGCATCATTGATCTTTAAGAAACAACTGTGCTAATATGCACTACTTTATACTACAGATGATAGGAAGTGTTTAATGAAGTCCCCTTTCTTTTGTCTTTTTTAAATTCAATTCAATGTATTTACTGCATCTTTTTTTTGTTGTTGTTGTTTTTGTTTTTGTTTTTTTCCTGGTACCAGGAACCGAACTCACGACCTTGCGCTTGCCAGGCAGGTGCTGTGCCGCTGAGCTAAATCCCCAGCCCCTACTGCATCTTAATATTTGAGTTTCAGTACTGCTCTGTTGCATAATAAGACCAAACATTTATTTGTAAATGAATTTTTTAACCCTTCCATTTATTTATTTACTTATACCAGGAATAGAACTCATGACCTCATGCTTGCCAGGCAGGTGCTGTGCTGCTGAGCTATGTCCCCAGCCCTAACTCTTCCTTTCATACAAGGCATTATTCTAAGCTAGAACTGTTGATTTGGTAGAGTCAAAAAGATTTCTGTCTCAACAACTATATATTGTCAAGTGTAACTAGATTTAGGTTTCCGTTGATAAACAGTTATATTTTCTTTTAACATTAGTTTTCTTGCCTTGAAATTTTTCACTGGTCACTTTGTTAATGCTTAAAAAGAAAAACTCAATCTTGAAATTCAAAGGAAGTTTTGTTGTTAAATTCTTTTTTCTTGAATAAATATATTTTCCAAGCATTACTCAGAGCCAAAAAACATGTTAGCTGTCTCTTTTCAGGAGCTTATACCTAAGGAGAGAAGGAAAACAAGCTCAAACAAATAAGCAGTAATTTTAGTAGCTTTTTAAAGAGTACCCTTGAGTGGCTTTATTTAATCATTTAACTTTATGATTAACAAAAGCATTTAAAAACATTCATTCTGTTAAATACATAAAAGCAAACAAAACAAAATTCACCTCCTAGTCTGTTGATGTACTATTATAAAACATTGAATAGAAAATTCATAGCTACTAATTAAGATTGTGCTTTGGTAACAAGTCATTCAAAATGAAATCACAAGCCAAATCAGAAGCTAAAATATAAAGTAAATTGCAATTCAACACAGCTATCATATCTCAGGTTGAAATATTTACATACAGACAAACTCCAGTCCAACTAAACTTATGATGTAAAAAAGGCCAAAGAGAGAAGGGCACCTCACATTACAATATACGGAAAGCATGTGGAAGAATTAACAAACCAACAGAGATTTTATACCAGTTTCTAAGTAATCATTTTGGTCACAAGAGTGGGAATCTATAAACAAATCAATAATTTTGCAGCCAAGTAATTACCTCCTAATCTCAAAAAATCCAGGTTAGAGGAGGACTTTGGGCAACCACCAGGGGTCATGTACAAGGAAGAGGTTTAGTAAAGACATATCCTTTCTGAATAGGCTCACTTCCAGAAGAAAATGGATTAGGATTTGTGAGCATGTTTTTTTGAAGTAGTGAATAATTCAACCTAATAAAATATAGGAAAAAAGCATAAGAATTCTGAAAATGACTAGGAAAATAGGTTAATGAAGACTGATCCCACATCCTAGAACACTGGACCTAGGACTAGAAATATCTACTTACTGATAAACAATGATGTTGTTGTGTATCGTGCTGGCTTAGAACATGCCAAATTTAAAATATACTAACTTAAATCCAACATGGTGGTAAATGTGAAACAGAGATAGAGCCCTCATCTAGGAAGACCAGAAGCTGGGAAGGAGATACCATTACAGCAACCCAGGAGGGTCAACGCAACCTGGGAAGGCCTCAACTGGCATTTCACACCAGAGGCAAAGGAAATAGAATGCATAAGAACTAATTCAGTATGTGAGCCTGGTGACTGCCACTACAGAAAGCCCATTTCATGTAGATGCCAGATAGTTTTATTGTTCTTGAATGACATTGTACTCTCTGTGAATAAGGATTTACTGCCAGTGATTTTATTTTAAATCTGTTTAGTGCCCCTTTGTTTTCCCTCATCACAGTTTTAGGCAAATACTGAAGAGACATCTACCAGAAGCAGCCTCACACCGGCCTTCTCAAAGGCACTTCAGCTTTTCTCATCCTTCTCAAACCGGTGGAAACGAGATCTCAGTGATGTGGAGAGTAAAACTGAGCATTCTGTATGGCTGTTACATAAAAAGAAGATTCTAGGGTTAATTTTCTAAAGTGGGCCCTTTGTAGTTGGCAAAATATTATCATCATTGGAAGTGCTGGCTGGAGTTCACAATATCTTTTCTTTCATATTCTAATTCTTTTTTTTTTTTTTTTTTGGTTTTTTTTTCCCGGTACCGGGAACCGAACTCATGACCTCAAGCTTGCCAGGCAAGCGCTTTGCCACTGAGCTAAATCCCCAGCCCCTATTCTGATTCTTTTAAACCAGCATTATTGTTGGGTGTTGAAAAGGACACTGTATAGAATTTGGGTTTTTAATGAGTTAAGACAAGAAGAGAAGATAAATTTTGAATATCTAAGACATGTTATTATCCACAAAACCTAGAAAAACTTCTAAATAATGTTCCCAATTTTGGAATGTTTAGTGGACTTCATGTATACCAACGTGACATAGTCACTCAGAAATCACCATGTGTCAGTAATTTCCTCATTTGTGTATGTTTTTTCTGTCGTGAGGGGCTCTTGAAAGTCAACCTGAGCAAAATTGGATCCACTAACATAAACACTGATTACATATATCACACAGGATGAAATACAAAATGATTCACCATATATGGAGTTTATGAAGGCTAAGACTGTTGCTGGCAAAAATCAGGAATAGCCCTGTTGAAACAGAACTTGCAGGAAGAGCTTCAAATTATCCAGTATTTCTTGTATGATGGCACTGCAGATATTAATTTCCTGATCTAATTTAGGTGCTCATCATATTACAGATGCAGAAAATGGATGAGAAAAGATAGGTAGAGTTATAAAACAGCTTATAACAGGGAAAGTCGAATGACTTGATTTTTCAGCAACCTGTCCAGACTTCTTTAAAGATGGTGTTATATCACCTCTAAAACCCCCTATCTAAAAACATATTGAGATAATTTATGATGTGTTCCAAGATTGTACTGAAATGAACATTGACACTATGATCTAGGAAATCCCTTTCAAAGGAAAGTCATATCAGTTAGCTTTTGCAGAGAAACCCACCTATTCCAAAATATATAGGACTTGGTTCAGTCAGGTGATGATTCTTCTGGTGGCACCTAGCTCATTCATGTGTGACACATGAGTTTGAGGCCAGCTGCCACATTGGCAGGAGGCTGACCTAAAATGGTTGGCCACAAACCAAGCCTCATGGCTTCCTATGTTCTGGTAGGTTACTTGGGCCTATTAATGTGGTAGTGAATATTCTAAAAGCATGGTTGAAGAGTGCAAAACTTTGAAACCAGATCCAGAACATGTACATCCTTACTTCTATCACACTCTATGGTACAAAGCAAGCCATAAAGCCATTCCAAATTCAGTAGATGAGGAAACCAACCCTGCTCCAAAAGAGAAGTAGCAAATAAATTCTACACATTTTAAAAATCTAGCACAAAGGTTAAAATCTATTCATTATAAGAGATCAAGTATTATCAGATTTCTTTACATTTCCTAGGAGTCAACAGATAATAAAGACAGAAGAATAAATTTCTATTGTAATGTTTTCAAAACAATTTACTCTCCCAGGTGTGGTGGTGCCTGCCTGTAATCTTGGCACTCTGACAGGGTGAGGCAGGAATGTTGCAATTTTAAGACCAGCTTCAGTAACTTAGACCTATCACAGAAAAATTTTAAAGAGTGGTAGGGGGTATAGCATCATGCAATAGCCCTGTGTTCAGTGCTAGAAAACAAACAGTTTGCTGTTGCATTTTTGTTTACTGCTAAAGCAGTAATACAGTCTGTGCAATTTTTCATGACCATTGTCTTCTTAAAAGGATGACTATTGGTTGTAACTTTTCAAGTGACATGGTTCACAGTAAGCATCTCAGAAGATAAGCGTCAGAAATTTATGAAATAGGCGCTAGAAATTTAGCTCAGTGGCACAGCACCTGCCCAGCAAGCTCAAGGTTGTGAGTTCTATTCCTGGTATCAGAAAAAAAAAAAAGACAGAAATTCATGAAATAAAATATAACTACTTAAGTATTTATTCTGGAAGATAGAATCTGAGCCAATCATGCAGCCAAATAATATTATAATGAAATGCTCTGCTTGCAGTGACAGACTACAACTTTCCATGGTTTCTACTTCAATGTTGCATCTCATGTGCAACAGGTCTCTTTATTACTGCCATGTTATATTTGCTCAGGAACTAGCATTACTTTCTACGAAGCTACTCCCATTACACTTATATATTTCCCATTGCAATAGCTGGAAATGTTTTTTGTTGCAACACTGAAGCAGGACAGGTTTCATACTATAAGGTGATTGTAAGTCTAGAGATTGAAAAAGAAAGAAGATGTGGTTTCTAGGAAGTAAACATTGTTCCAATATAAAATCTCACAGAGAAAGAATGATACTTTCCTCAAAAGTTTTAGCTGAGACCTAAGACAATGCAAGTAGTGACTTTGCCTACAACACAAAAAGAACAAGATCTTTGATTTTGGTATCACCAGCTGTATCAGTCAGGGTGTACTAGAGAAACAGATATAACACAAGATATACAAATATATAAGAAATTACAAGCTTGGCTTACAATCGTCTGCTACAGAGTCAGATAAGGAAGTGTGTGGAGGGTGTCTGCATGCTGGAGGCTGAAAGATTCAGTCCAAGGTCTGAATTTCACTGCAGAGTTCCATGCAAGTCCACATCTGGAGGTCAGTTGGTCTGTGACAGAAGGCTGATGAGTCTATGATGGAAGGCTGTAGGATCCAAGGAGGAAGCTGAAGAGTCTGTGCTAGAAACCAGCAATGTCCAAGCTGAAGGAGAAGACTGGAGCTCTACCAAAGAATGGAAAACCATCTGCCCTTCTTCATTTCCCTTTTATACCATCCAGGCAATGAGCCAGTCTCAGGTGGGCCCTCCACACCCTAGGGTGTAGAATTGCTGAACCACTTTCGTTGAGCTTCTAAACTTCTCAAGTTGACACAATCAATCAACCACTGCATCATCCATTCAGTGGTGTCTTAACCCTTTGTAAATATATTTCTTTGAGTTTTAGAGACATTGGTGAAGCCAAGTGACTCAGTGTTTCCTGATTTGTGACAGAAACCATGGTGACTGTCATCTGAAAAAGCATGCCTAGAGAGGACTCTACTATGCAGATCCAAACACATTATACATCAATTTGGGCTGAGTGACATTTCAGAAAGTTGTCAATTATATTCAAAAGATATATAGAACTCCACACTGCTGACGAAGTGCTATTATGATCAGACTAAATCAAATGCAAAAGAAAGCGACATTTTAGAGGTAAATATAGTGACAAAGACTGAGAAGGAATGTCAGAGAAGAAGCGAGAGAAATATTCTATATATCTAGAAAGCCCACTATACTCCATACACAGCATAGGTAATTCTCTTCCATTATGATTAATTTTCCCAAAAGTAGTCCTGTAAGGTAGGTGTTATTATATTCATTTTACAGATCAGTAAACTAAATCCTTAAAGTTAATGAGAGAATAGTTTGACACAAAACTTGATCTACTTCTAATACAGCCACATTCATCTTCACATCTTCCTATTAAAACTATGAATTTTGATAGTATTATAGTAGCCTCCTCAGTTATTTATATTTGCTCATAATCTCCTTCCATCATTTAGTTTTGAAGCCATGTCTAGATTTGTTTTGCTACAGTTCTGCTTTCACCTTATTTGGCATAAAACACTAAAATTAATGTCTATATCCTAAAAAGTAAATTAAAATTCTATATAGTGTTTCCCCACAAGCTGACTTCAACCACTATCTCAGTCCCACACTACTGTATGGAAGTGGCCACCATTCTCTCCAACCTTCTAAATCAACTCAAATCTTCTTTTTAGTGTTTGTGCTCTCCCCTGTGGTTTGAGCTGTGGATGTAAACACGTCCTCATTTGTATTGACAGTTCATTACATTGGAGAAAAAAAACAGCAGATGAAAACTAAGTTAGTATTCTTTTTCTTAGAACTTTGAAATTAGAACTGAGACATGTTAATCTGTCTCCTAGAAACTTGCATTGTACCATGGTACAAAGCTCTAGTAGGGGCCAAAGAGTTAGTATAAAACACAAAGCTCATGTTCAGAAAAGAGAGATAGAAGTCATATTTTTGGAGAAAAGTAAGAATAAAATGCCACAGAGAGAGATGAAGGTAAGGGAGAAAATACTTTAATCTGTCCATTTAGAATGTATTTTTTTTCCAGTTCTAATCCTTCCAGTCTATGCATTCTCAATGGAGCAATATTATGTGGAGTGATAATAATTACTATCTTTGGATATTTGTTTTTTGGGTTTTTTTATATATTGGAATAATTGGTTATTGGTGTAGGGGGCAAGAAAAACTTGGATTTTATGGTTGCTTTTGCCCCTCCAGAGTTTAACCTCACCTTAAAAAATCTTATTCATTAGTATTTGATTCCATAGGGAAAACATGGTGAAGAAAGAGATTCTGTAAAGAATCCTTAGGAGGACAACAATGAAAATCCTTGAGAAACACTGCTCTAGATTTTCACTAATGTGATTAATAGTTACTATTGAATAATAGTTACAAGCCAAACAATATTCAAGCCATCTGGGATACATCAATAAATAAAGCAACAATCTTGTCCTGGTGGAAAAGTCATACTCCAGATGACATCCTGGTATCTTTAATACATTTTTAAAGCTGTTTGACTACATACAATTATTTAAAGGCAAATCCTTGATTAAAGTAATGAATCTTCCTTCAAGCCAATCAAATACATATTTAGTTCCTTATAGATACTATTTATTGAACATTTTCTGTATGTCAGACATCAAATAGGAACTATTTCCAAACTTTGCCCAGTCGTAAAATAGGTATGATTTTTTTTACTATTTAAATATGAAGAAATTAAAATTTAAGGAGACTAATTTATCTACTGCTTGTAACTATAAATGACAAAATTACAATTTTTTCCCTAGTCTGGCTCCAAAATAAGCTTCTTCTGGTATGCCATGTTGCTTTCTGTGTGCCAAAACTTTGCAAAGAAAAATTAAGACATCTGTTTTTTTTTCACTCATTCTGAAGAATTAAAGAAGTCATCAAATTATTCTAAATTTTAATTCTCTTATATGTAAAACCTGGAAAATAATACTCAAGTCCAGTAATAATCTGTTAACAAATATAGTTGTTTTCCCTTCTTATAAGCCTAAGGTATAATTAAACTACTGAAGCATGACAGATTTCAACAACATTTTCTCAAAATAATACCACATAGGTGGTGCATGGTGGCACATGCCTATAATCTCAGCACTTGGGAGGCTGAGGCAGGAGGATTGCTGTGAGTTCAAGAGCAGCCTGGGCTACAAAGTGAGCTCAAGGCCAGCCTGAACTGCATAGTGACACCCTTCCTCAAAAAAATTAAAAAAAAAAAACAAAACCAAAAACCATGTATAGGAATATCACCTTACAATTTAAGAAGTTTTCCTATAAGGAAGTTCAGTATTCTTACTTCAGTTCTAGAAGTTATTACTGCTATATATTTTTTCTGTTATTCAATTAATAACTAGGATTCACTAGGGTTTTTTATGATGTAAAGATTTGTTTCATAAATCCTGTATGGTTCAATTTCTTCATGAGCTACAGTTCATTTACTTTTGTACAGTATTGGAATTACTTTCTAAATTCATATTTATGCTTTTAAATAAGTAATATAAAAACCAAACATACTAGAAGAGAGATGGAGAAATGTACGACGGAGAAAATCTCTCTCCACTTTGTTAACAAATGCTAACTTTCAGTGATCCTTTAAGATATATCATTATCTCCTTACATAATAATGAGAAAAATGGAGCATGGAAGCATTACAAAACAAGAGGTTAAGCAGTAAAGACCCTAACTATCAGAGCCAAGATTTATGTGTGAGTAAAGTCTATGCTGTCTTCCCACTGACAAACACCACCTCCTATTTCTCCAGCATAAAATCCAACACCCACCAAAAAGAAATTTCCCTCCTTTTGCTCAAATTTTGTCACATAAATTCTCGATGAGGCTGGAATGTATGATAATGATTTCCTTTTTACGTCTATATTTTCATTCTTTTCTAGTTCATTCTTCCCTCAAGTAATGCAATTTGTGGTAAAGACAAAAGTACCATTCACATTAATGTTGTTTCAGAACAAATTTATTTTTCTTGGGAAACATAAGATAGTGAAGAAACTGGAAATTCTTTGAGTACCTGCTTGTGGTCAAACAGTACTGAAAGGTAAATGTGAAAGGGGAGAAAATGCTTTGCCCAAGTCAGACCTTCCTGCAGCCCACTTCCCTGCAGGTAGAGAAAGGTCTCCAATTGTTTAATTTGCTTCTGCAGGTTCTCATTTATCTTGCATCAAAAAAAATGATAGGTAAAGAAGCATAATATATTGGACATTTGGGTCTTCCTTAAAACTCAGTTCTGAATTAACTGTAATCCATCTCCTGTCTAAAATATTTATGAGATGACAAACAGAAATATGTAATAATCTTTTCCCTAATGTACTATTTCTTAACTAGTAGAGTGAGTCTCAAAAAACAAACAAAACAAAGCAAGAATAGCAAAAGTCAAATTCTCTGGTTCATCCTAATTCACTGATTCAGAACCTCTGGGGACTGGGTCTGAGTACTCGCTCTTGAATGAACAAACTCTCTTGGTGATTCTGATCCGCATTCACCTACTTGGTCCCCAGTATTTCCTTTGTATATCATGTTAGCATTTATAACAAGCAATATATGTAGGTTATATTAATTCTATGTTAATGCCATCAACTGTGTAATAATTAACTACTCAGATTTATTTTGTAAACTGTATAAATTAGGAAATGTCTTTCAAAATTATTTTTCAAAAGCATGTACAAATTGGTAGAATGACTCACTGTCCATTATATCATTCAATTCTCTGTACATGAGCTTATTGCACCATTATTTACCATAAATTTTATTCTTGTTTTCATTTAAAGTAAAGTAGTTTGTCTTTCAGAAAAGTTGAAGTATTCTTACTATGATGCAGCAACAGGAACTATGTAATTCATTAGAAAGGCAACTATTATGTGTAAGCCAGGCAAACATGGCTCAGTTACTACCTCAGGTGTTGGAGGCATAAGGAAAATAAGAGAGGGCTTCTGTGGATGATACTTTAAGCATATGCTAAGCAGAAAAGAATTAGAAAGTATGCCTCTTGGCCTGGGTCATCAAAAAGGTCAAATTTAAATGCAAATTTCTAGTTGAAGATCTTATATGTAATGGTCTGGAAAATATGAGTACGTCTAGCATGACAAGAAAAAGCTAGAAAAATTAAAAATTAGTCATGTTTTGATTCATCAGAAACTGAGGCTAAAGAAAATTTGTTACTCCAAAATTTTAAGACAGACACAGTAGAGAATGATAAGCACCATGATATCTACTGGATTAAAAGTTGCTGAGACCATGAACTTAACATTACTAAAGTGGTACAGTTCAACAGTCACAGAGACTGGCCATAGACAAGCTTGACTTTGAGAAACCTCTAGAGGAACCCACCACATTCTCATAGAAGGGATCTGAAAAAGATCCCAGTCTCCATCTAACACAGGAAGGGGAATTGCAATCACTTGGATGTACATTCTCAGAACCTACTCCATAACACTTACTACCTCAGGAAAAACACTTACTAGAGACTTATTCTGCCTGTAAGTAAAGGATTTTTCAATTCCAGACATGTGTGGTCTTTGTGTCTCACCTAACAAAGGGAGGATACAGTCCACAGGGGTCAGGATAAGTGGTCCTTGACATGCAGATACATCAAACACTCATTTGATCATAAAATTAACAACCATTCGCCATTCCCCACATTTTACTTCTAAGTCATCAGCACCCCAGCATAGATAACTATAGTGGAATATAACTTAAAAAGCTATAATGCCCACATTCCTTCTGAAGAGAAATAGAAAAGCTCAAATTCAGGAGAGAAGGCAACAAAAGGATATTTGAGAAATTTTAAGACTCTGGCACCTACAGTCACATTACACCACCTCCTCACAGTTACCAATTGCACAGTTAGGCAATTCCTTGACTGAATAACATAAATTCTCATACCAAGCAACTGTGTATATCAGTTCATAGTACTCAGTGTGTGTCCAACATTCAGAAAACAAAACAAAAAAGACATCAAAAGCCTACAAAGAACACGAGCTGATGAGAAAAGAAAACAGTCATTATACCCAGGCTCAGATGTAACACAGATGTTAGAAATTTTAAAATAACTATGATAATTGCTAAAGAATCTAGTGGAAAAAGTGGATGACCTAGAACAGATGGGTAATATCAACATAAAGAAGAAAACTCAACAAACAAAAAGAAACACAAAATACAAGCCAATAATTATAACAAATAAAAAAATATTTTTAATGATCTTAATAGATTAGACACAGGAGAAAAACAACCAATTTAAAGACAAATCAGTAGAAATTTCTCAAACAAAAAATGTGGAAAATCAAAAAAATGAAAAAATAACATACCATCTAAGATCTGCTGGGAAATTTTAAAAGGTGAATCATACATGGAAATTTGAATACTATAATATCAGACAGGGTAAAGCAGAAATAATAATGCTCAAGAAATTATCCAGCATTAATGAAGATCATCAAATCACAGGTTTAAGAAGCTCAGAGAAATAGAGGAAATATAAGATGTACATATATAAGTGCTTAAAACACAAAGCAGAAATAAAAGTGATAACAATGAAACCAAAACAAATGTTTTCTTAGAAACCAATAGAAATTGTTTCCAATAAGCTAAAGTTGGTCAGTATTATGAATTATAGAAAGAGATTGAAGGGGAAGATAAGTATAAGTGATTGCTCTGGTCCTTGGTAGGAACATGAGACAAAATTTTCTCCCACTGTACCCATTCCTTTTAGAGTAACCCACACTCCCATATTTTATGGTCATTCTGACCAGTCCATGTGGGTATCAGTAGAACTTAACCCATCTCTCACTTGAGCCCTAAAGGTGCAACTCTGGCTAGAGCAATTTACTCAGGAATGACTATACACTCTGAGTTTAATGTCTGGGATTTGTCCTCCTACTATTGCAGTAGCTATCAGGAATGTCACATTTTCATTCTCTGGTGGTTGGAAGTCGCAAGGTCATTGCAAATTGTGTTGAGTTCCAAGCCTGCCACAGCACTTAGAAAGATCCTGTGAGAGGGAACACACTTCAAATATAATTGCAGCTTTATTTATTCATTAATCCTCTATTTCTTATCTAATTATCGATAGGATAAATACAATTTGTTACTCATAACTGAAAAAATTATAAAGAAGAAATATCATTGTACTTCATGAGATGAGTTTCAAAAGAATGACTAGAACAAAATCCATACATTTGTTAATGAAAGAATAATGATTCAGAGGCTTAAAGCAGTCAGTGGCATTCTTTAAGGTCTTTGGATAGTAAGTGGGTGAAATTATGAGGAGAAAATAAGCACAACCGTGATCTAGAGATCATGGTTTTTCTTAACAAAGAAATGTTAAGGACTAAAAGAAATTTACAGGAAGCAGAAAGAATGCGGGTAAAAACAAAACTGAATTAGCAAAACAGAAAGGGAGATCAAAGTCTTTACATTAATAGTGTTTTTGAGATTATTTTTTGTAGGCAGCGATGTTTGACAGAAAGTACTAACGCCCTTTTCTAGAGTAACAATCACCTTTTTCAGTCTCATTCATGGAAACACTTTAAGCAATAAATGTGAATAGAAATAAAAAATCAATTAGGAAAGAAATGGTGAAAGACTGTATTATAAACTATTCTAAACACTCCATCATTCAAAAAACACAGTTCTATTCTACATATTTAATATGTATGTTTTGCATTGCCAACTAAAGATAAATTTTTAAGTTCAGGGATTATATTTTATATTACAAGATTTTCATTCTAATGGCTAATACACATGCTGGAAGCAAATGTTTCAATAGTTTTGACATGATTTTTAAAGATTCTATGACCTCAAGGACCATGAATAATATATAGTATATTTTAAGTTTTACTGAGTCAAATAAAACTATATTAAAAAGTAAATAGTTGAAGAAAGATTTTAATTATAGTGTAAGATGAAAATATTAAATGTTTGGACCCAAACTCCCATCAAAGCCTTTCTTCTCTCTCTCCATCTTCATCTATTTTAAAGCTCATTCTTAGATCCTATTCTGAATATGTAAGATAATATATCATAACTTTTCTCAAGAGCTTGACAAGAATCTAAACTAGAGTTTGGCTTCTTTTTAGTAATGTGTTTTCACTGTGTGTGTTTGTGTGTGCAAGTGTTTCTCTGTATGTGTGGCTGCATGTATCTGTGTGTATGTCAGCATATTTTTAATGTAACAGCACAAGGACTGGAACAGTAGGTGTCCAAGTACTGCCTGTCACATGAATGAAAGAACAAAGTGATTGAATATGAGTGATTCGATCACATAATCATTTATCTTATGCTCTTTTTCACAGATTTTGAAAATTTCACTTCCAGTCCTTTTCAGGAACATTTTCCACATAATATAGTAACAAAGACATTTGTCATTATTAAATAGTAGAGAATCACATTACACTAACTGCCCTTTTCAATAAACAAATTGAATTTTTATAATATCTACATTTCTACTATAAATTTTTTTAAATTTTATACTTGTCATATCTACTCTCTTATTACTGATATCCTGAATTTATCAATTTCTACTTTGGACCACAAAAGGTATAGATATGCCTGTACTGTAAGAATGTACATTTTAGGGTCTTTAAAACGCCAGCTCCTGACCTGCGTGGCAGGGCAGGTGAGATGGAAAGCATGCTAGATGGATGCTGCGTCCATGACAGTAGAGTTCATAGATCTTCAGTGTCACTGAGTCCCTTCACTGACTTCTCATACCGATCACACGTTATTCTTTCCAGAAAGCTTACTTGTTAATGATTACATACTAAAGCCAGTTCAAGTCATGCTTTTAGTCAAATCACTGCTTCCCAGGCATGTCAACATCTTTGTTGATTATTTGCAATGCTGAGAATCTGAGGACTTTTCACATGCTAGGCAAGTGTTTTCTCACTGAGCTACAGCCAAGTCCCTTGAATAAATTTCTATTCTTATAAAACAAGTAAATTTTTAATTGAAAATAAGACAGGTCTTCTTTTACTCCAGTTTACATAAAGAGGCAATTGGATTATGTCACACAACACAAAGAATTTATTTAATAAACTTCAGAAGAAATTGGTATCTAGTAAGATAAATGTGTTGCTCTACCAAAACCACCTCAGTGTTTAATGTTCGAGGAGGTTGGGGCCTTCTCTGAGAGTGGGAGAGTGAGAAAATGAGAAGGAGCAAACCATTGGGGTCTGTCTCAGATTAAGACTTTACAAGTCCCATGGATGGTATCAGCTATCGCCTGACTGGCCAACTGCATCTGCATTGCTTGGAATCTGACCCCAGCCACACATAATAAGGGAGCCATGGCCTCAGTTGGACTGAAGCTTGAAAGAGTGGTTGTAAGAGCATTTCAAAAAGCCTCCCTTTAACTCAGTGTGTTTTGGCCCTTCAAAGGTGGTGTTCATGGAAATAGCTCCCTCTGGTGTCCCCCAGAGGCCAGTTGTTTCCGCTCAGTCTCAGGTTTCAGTTTCTGCACCCACTGGACACAAAACTGTGTTCAAGACACTGGACTGGGATTTCATCCTTCTGTGCACTAACAAAATTCTGAAGTCTCATTTGCCCCAGACACAGGCGTATCTTGGTTATTTTTCTGCCACTGCTGAGGCAAAATACCCAACATCCCAAATTAAGGAAGGAAAGGTTTATTTAGCTTACAATTTGTGGAGGTTTCAGCCCACAATCAATTGGCTCCAATGCAGGGTAGCATTGCACAGGGTCAACACTTCAAGGCGGCAGACTTTTATATGCACACAGCATGCTGTAATCATTTTCACTCCCTCCTCTAGCTTCACATCTGGGAGGGTGTTTGTGGTGGGTTGACCACCGGTGGTCAACTTCTAACACCCAGCTGAACTGAACCTGTGTGGTTCTGGGTGTGGGAGGCCCACTTGGGGGTTCTTTCCAGCAGCATGAGGTACAACTGGCTAAGAGAGGCTGTTGGGAGCTGACCGAAGCCGTTGGATGTGGTTAGAAGCTATAAGGAGCCATTGGTTTCCTTTGAGGTGCTTATCATGCTGGCTTTCCTGATGAACTCAGCTGTTCTCGTTGTCTGAGAAGCTTGGAACTTTGTTGTCACTGAGAATGGCTTCTGTTCATTTTGGAGGAGCTCTTGTCCTTGCTTTGAGCACCACTTTCTGGCTCCAGAGGAGAGGATGGTGCACTGTTCAGTCTCGAAGCTTGTCATGTTGGCTTTCCTGATGGGGACTTGACTTCCCTCATTGTCAGAGGAGCTTGGGACCTCATTGTTGCTGAGGATGGCTGTGGTACCTTTTGGGGGAGATCTGGTTCTTACTTTGAGCATTGCTCCCTGACTCCAGTGCAGATCTCTCAGCCTGCTAGCACAGATCCTTCATCCCACTGGCACAGACTTTCCAGCTTCTATCATTGACTTTTAGGCCTTCCCAGTGCATACTTGTGAAACAGGCCTGCATGAGACATTGTTATGGACTCTAACCTTTCAGTTGGAGTCATGAGAGGCACTCTAATGGGCTCTAGGCGTTCAGCTGGACTTATGCAGGACATTGGTGTGGGATCAAGCCTTTGGCTGGATTCTTTGGTCTTTAGTGTGTGAACAGATTTCCTGCATTACTTTTGTATATGATTTTGGGGTGACTATTACAAATAATCTTATAAAATATGTGTCCTGTATTTTATTATTATTCCCTTTCAAAACCCCAAACCAGAACAGTGTTCAATGCCTGCATTTCACTCCTTGAATTTGTCAGGGTTTACCAGAGAAGCAGATATAACACAAGATATACAAATGTATAAGAAATTACAGGTTTGGCTTACACTGTTCAGCCACAAAGTTCAGTGAGGAAGGGTGCAGAGGATGTCTACATGCTGGAGACTGAAGAGTCAAGTCCAAGGTCTGGAGCTCACTGCAGTGTCCATGCAAGTCCCTATCAGGAGGCTGAGGGGTCTGCAATGGAATGCTGAAGAATCTCCAATGAAGGCCAAAGAACCTACACCAGAAGGTTGAAAAGTCTACACCAGAGGCTGAAAAGTCTACACCAGAAGGCTGACGAGTCTCAGCAGAAGCCAAGCAGTCTGCACCAGAAGCCAGGGGACAACCATCAAGCTGAAGGCAAAGACTGGAGCTCCTCTGCAGAACAAGCAATCAGTCCTTCCTCATTTCCCTTTTATTGTATGCAACCTACCTGCCCTGAGGAGAGGTCCTTTACACCAACATGATTGCCTGTGCTTCCTCTTGCACAGGCTCAGAATGAATAAAATAAGAACCCTGGCCCGCTGCTGAGTCACTTAGTTAACCTTCTAAACTTCTCAAGTTGACACAATGAACAACATCCTAGAGGGTTAAGGGCATGTCTTTTTACCCTAGGATGTAGAACTGCTGAGTCACTTAGTTAAGCTTCTAGAATCCTCAAATTAATGCAATGTATCAACCATAAGAATCTACCCCTATATAAATGAAAGGTTAGATACTTCCAACATTCAATGCACAAAATAAACATTTTTTTTCCAAAAGTTACAAACGGGAATACCAAGGAATGGACCAAAGCAAGTCCAAAATCCAGTAGAGCAAACATTAAGTCCTGTAGTTCTATGTCCAGCATCTGAAGCAGTCTGTGGCAAACTGAGCTCCAAAGGGCTTGGATGGCTCCACCCCATGGCACTTCTGGTGGCTATAACTCCTACAGCTTCTTTCTTAGGCCCACTTTGCTTTCTCCTTGCAGCTTTCCTTAGACAATGCATGTTCCTCACTTCTCGAAATTTCTGGAATCTCCACTATACCTTTGGCTTCTCACTCACAGCTTCACACACAGGCACACTGCTTGACCTCCTGGGCCTTCTGAAATCCAGGTGGAAGCCTTTTTAACCTCAGAACTCTTGCATTCTGCATGCACCTAAAACCAGTGCCACAGTCCCATTCAACCCAGCTATTCCCCCTCTGGGTATTTTCCCAAAAGATCTGAAAATATCATATCACAGCAATATATATGCACCCATGTTCAGAGCAGCACAATTTGTAATTGCTAAATTGTGGAAGCAACCCAAATGTGCATCTACTGAGGAATGGATAAAAAAATTATGGTACTTTTATATAATGGAATATTACTCAGCTATAAAGAAAGATAAACTCGAGGTTTTTACAGGTAAATGGTCACAACTAGAAACCATACTCATAAGTGAAATAAATCAGACCTGCATGTGTAGGCAACATATTGTCTCACTAGTGTAAGAACCTGAAAAAGTGAATAAAAATTAGGAGATATGATAGACTTTGCGAAAGGAAAGGAAACTGCTCAAAAGTAAAGAGCAACTGGGATGAAGGAAAAGAGAAAAAAAAGGGAAATGATGTATATATGTATATACAAGATAGCTAACACACTGGTACTACTAACTTCTATCGCTTTACTGAAAGGAACAGCTAATGACTACTTATTTGCTCAATCTTGCATGTCTCTATTTGTTTTCCTGAGAAACCACTTTGAAGATATCAATATGTGATACAGCAACCATTGTTAATTTCCTACCACTTTGTCTGTAATTCAGTATTGCTTATATTGTTCTTACGCTATTTTGTAAGCAGATGTCTGTTTGTTTATATGTTTTCCTTCTTTTATTTTTAAAATAAATTTAAAAAAAGAAAAAGAAAAAAATAAGATAAATAAAACCAGTGCCACGTGGATAATGTCAATGTCTGCTGCCAGCTATAACAGCAGCCAGGTTTTCCTCTCTCTTGACTGCATATGTGGAGAGCCTGGATCTCTGGGCACTCTGAATCCAATTCCGTGGAACGAATTCTCTAGGCTGCCACCATTCTGGAACATGGTGCTCTGTGGCTTTCTCCTCAAAACAAAATCTTTCACTCTTGCAGTTTTGAGGCTGACAAGGGTGGAGACTTGCTGCTTCTTGTGATGCCTTCAGGCCATCTTTTTGATTTTCTTGTTCCTTCTCAGCAATTGAGATCTCCTCAACTCTGTCTTTGCAGTCCATAACTTTACTGGAGCTTCCCTTCTGGCCAAACTTACAACATTTTAAATCATTCTGCTGGGCTCTTTGTTCTTGATTCTTAACATAGGTCTGGCTAAAAGCACCCAACAACTGCCACACCACCATCTAAACATTACACGGCTTTGAAATCTCTTCTGCCAGATTAATTAGTCTACCACCATTAATCTCAGTCTCAGACCGAGTCTCTGGACATGAGCAAAATATAGACAAACTTTTTGCCAAGTCATAATGCACATCATCTTGAGTCCAACATTCAAGGCAGACCTTGCCCAGGGACAGTGCAGGGGACTGGGTAGATTCTCACAGGGATCCTGGGCACTGGAAAAATGAAGCAGACTTTTAATCTTTGCTGTAAACCAACCAGAGGACTTGTCTAATACACCAGAGACTACCAAGAACTGTGGCTGAGTGCGTGCAAGATGGAGACTCCAATTTGCCCTAAGTGGGGTGTGTACCTGGCAATGAGTAGGGGCTCTGGCAGGCCCAGTGCAGCAATCAGAGACTCACATAGGACTGGAGCTACTATGGAAACCCAGATCACCTAGGATTGGTCCTAGATATCAGATAGTGTCCCTATTGAGTGTAGGGGTGACATAGAGCAATGAGCACTAGGTAGGAACTCAAGCAATATTAGCTGCCAGGCACAAATTCAAATGGGACCAGGGTTAGCTTTGTATGACAAACTCATAGTTAATATGGGATAAACTTGAGGAACCCCGCAGTGGCCTGTTTGTGCCTAGGGCCCAAAACTGATTATTGCAGACACAAACAACTAGGTGGAGTCATGCATACTGTTTACTTGTTGGTCTTCATGAATTTAGAGGGTCCCTAGTGTGTGCTGGCAAAGATGCTAAGAGCGTCATGCTCCTTGGTATTTAAAGAAAGCACGATGGGAAAAAGGGGCTGCATACCCGGAGTCTATTCTGGGAAGCTAGACTCTGCTACACTCGTTGGTTCCCTCCAGCTATTTGAGAAGTTCTCAGGATGGCTGTTCCTGGGGTAGCTGAGGTTAGGGACTTTTCAGACAGGCCCTAAAGGCTTCTTCCCCTGTTTTTAACTTCTGTGTGTATATTTTGTTTGATCTACAACCATTTTCTTGCAAATTGATTTTCTGTATCAGTGTGTATGTCTCTCCCCTGTTTCAGTTACCTCTGTTTTTAGTTGATCTTTTGTGAGTCTCTTCAGTGTGAGTTCTCTAATCAGCCAAGTTGGATCTCCACAATCTATATTTTTCTGAGTCTATAAAGTTTTAAATTAATTTTGGTTCATTATTAGAGAGAAGGTAGACAATATTTTTGGTTTTTTCTTTTCTTTTCTCTTTTTATTTTTGAGAGAGTTTCTCATTATGTAGATCAAACTAGCCTTGAAACCTCTATGCAACTCAGGGTGGCCTTGAACACTTATCTGTGTGTGCTTTTATACCCAGCAAATGGCTGCTCTGTTTTTGAGTCCTTAACCATCAGGGATTGAACCCAGGTATGTTGCACTGAATCACATCCACAGCCCCTTTTTTCAAATTTTTATTTTGAAACAAGTTCTTGCTAAGTCACTGATTTACCCAGATTGAAGTTGAACTTGCCATCCTTTTCCCTCAGCCCCTTCGAGTGCTGGAATTATAGGTATTCACCACCATCCAGCTACCCTAAAATAAAATTTGAACAGAAATTATTGGTGACTACAGAAATCATTGGTGACATCAAAATGCTACTTTAATCCCCAGAGAAAGACTGTGATATATTCAGTAAGATGTCTTATGTATGCAAAGAAAAGAAATTAAATTTCCAGTTTTTAAGAATTGCCCTTTTAATATATTTGGAACTATATTTATTTCTTTCCCTAAACTAGTTTAATGGTTTTCACTAAAATTCTGGTAGATGATGTATTCTTAGTTGAGCTCTTTGAGTCCTTTGGTACTCCTGGAATGACCCCTACTAGAAATAATGACTAGCTAGTCAGAGGAGGGCTAGTATCTTATGAATAGTGTAAGTAGATTGGTAAAACTTTCACTTTTTGTTTTATATGTAATATTTTAATTACAAGAAGACAAACTGGAATTTTCCTATTCCTGAATCAGAAAACACAGAGGAAAATAATTGGAATCATTCTTCTAGTGAAGTAGAGTAGCTTTCCCCTTTATCCCAAGAAATCTTAAAAACAAAGGGAGGGGTTGGGGATTTAGCTCAGTGGCACAGCTTCTGCCTGGCAAGCGTGAGGTCGCAAGTTCGATTCCCAGAACCTAGAAAAACAAAACAAAAAAAAACAAAGGAAAAATTTCTCTAGATGATTCTAAGGGAAGAAAAGACTGACATCTTATTTTTCAGGAGCAACATCTGCCTTGGACCTGTTGTGACTTTTTGAGAAAGGAAACTGAGGAAAAGAAATTTCAAGATAGAGAATAACATAGTGACAGAGTAGTCCACATTCCCATTTGAAGAACTGGGCATCATCTGGCTTCAAGTGATAAGTTTTTTGTGTATGTGGTGCTGGGAATCAAAATCAGGAACTCACACATTCCAGGAAAACACTTTGCCAATAAGCTGCATCCTCAGCCTCTTTAAGTAGATACTTTTTTTTTTTTTATTTTAAAGAGAGTAGTACATGAGAATCAAACAAATAAAAAAATAGAACAGTAGTAGCATACCAGTATCACGAACATAAACAAATCAAAGCAAGAACATTCAAAATGATACAGGGTCTCAAGACAAATTAATACAAATCAACAGTGGTTGTTACATTGCAGATCACTATCCTCAAATAAGTGGATACTTTTAATAGTAATCAGATTTAAACCATTGTGGTTATACCCACTAGAGACTGGCCAGTGGCTGATGTTGGTTCAGAAGCAAAAGTGCAGAGTGCAAGGACAGATGGAAGGCTCTAAAGAGCATGATAATTCTTCCATAATAAAGACTTGTACAATGGGAGTAGGTACAAGATACCTGTCATATACAACCCTCACAAAAGCCCATTATTGGGTAGTACCCACACATAATGCCTGTCAGCTTAGGCTAGATTAACAGTGACATCTCTCAGAGGCTTCCCATGACACCTCCTACAATACTCCTCTTTGTACCTTGACAGAGTTAGGAGCTAGAAGCAGCATAAAAAGCACCTGCTCTTTTTCCACTGAAAATCTCAAAGGAGGAAAGAAATGAGAAAAACATTGAAACTATGTTGGGCCAGGTTTTTTCAACTCTTTAAAAATATAATTTATAGCATAAATATCATATATATAATTTATAACATTAGAATAATTATTATATACTGTTTGTAGTACAGCTTGAAACATATGTACATTAAAAATTCTCTCTTTTTAGCTACACAAGTAAATTATTTAGCATAGTAGACTATTCTGAAACTAAATATGTTGTATATTAAAACAAAAATAGTCATGTATCATCCCAGTCAAGACAGAGAATATTTTTACCATTCCACACAGCTCTTTTGTGCCTTTCTAATCAGTCCCTTTCTCTTCCAATTAGTAGCAATCACTGATCTAGATTTTATTCTTATACTTTTGACTTTCTCATAACTTTACATAAACATAATACAATATACTGCTTTTCGTGTCTAGCTTCTTTCATTTTAAATAACATTTTAGATAGTCTACGATGTTGTTGTATAGATTAATGGTCTATTCCTTTTTGTTGTTAGTTTTCTATATAGATTTAACAAAATTTCATTCGTTCATTAATTAATGTTTAAGTTGCCAATTTGGGGTAGCTTCATGAACAACGCTGCTGTAAACAATAAATTCCTCAGAGTGAAATTGCTGGTTTTATGTAAAATAAGTATATCTTTAGCTTTATAAGAAAACAGCCAAATAATGCTTTATGATATCTGCCTTCACAAAATATAATTTTACCATGTCAGAATAATGAGTTTTGCAGTGTTGTTTGAATCTTTATAGAGTTTTGAAACATATAGATGCCACTGAATGAATTAGTTTGCTACACATTTATTAAAGATTGGTGAGAACTTCCTATGAAAAGTAGTAAAGAATTGTCCCTAAGTATTGTCAATTAATAGCAACACATTTTTAACATTAGTAAGCTCAAGAAAAAAATCTAAAGGAAGTTTTTAAAAAAAAAAAATTCTGAGGCAAATAAAAGTGGAACTACCACATACTCAAGTGTAAAAGATGAACAATGACAATTTTAATGGGGGAAGTTATTTGTAATAAATTCCCGTGTCACAAAGAAAGATCTCAAACAACCCACCTCTCCACTTCAGTGAACTACAAAAAGAACACATTAAGTTTCTTAATCACTTTCCTCATCACTGGGAGAAAATAATTTACACCCAAATTAAGGGAGAAGACGTTTATTTTGGTACTTGGTTTCAGTTCACAGTCAACTGGCTCCAAGACAGAAATAGGATGGTGGAGGAGTACAGCAAAGGAAAGGTTACTCGTGGTTAACTTGTGACAGTTAGGAAGCATAGAGGGGAGGAGTCAGACAAAAGAATGCTCACTTCTAGGTCATGACCCAGTGGCCAATCCACCCTCAACAGTCCATTCAGCATTGAGCTCATCAATGGATGAGTTCACAGATGAATACAACACTGCTCTGATCCAATCTCAGCTACCACATACATGAGAATATGTGTAGGTTATTTCAAATTTAAACCATAACATTTCTCCCCTGGCCCCCAAAAGATTCATGTCCACCTTGTTATGCAAAATGCATTAAATCCATCTCTAAGAGTCAACAAAGACTGAAGGCAAACTCATATGTGACTCCCCACAAAAATCAAAAAGAAAATTAAAGCCTACAGTGGCACAGAGTAAATATTCCCATTTCAAAAGGGAGAAAAATGGGATACAAAGGAGTGGGACAAAAGCAAGAACAAAACCCAGTGGACAAACATTAATCCATGTAGTTCCATCTTCAGCACTCAGGAAAGGATGTGGTAAATATGAATTCCAAACAGCTTGGGCAGCTCCACCCTGTGGCTATTTGAGTTGCAACCATTGTGCTCTCTCTTGGAGTGGCTCCACTTGCTGCCTACAGCTTTCCTGAGTTGACAGTCCATATTCCTGAGGTCTCCAGTGCCCCACTGGCTTCCTTCTCACATCTTCGTGCATGGCCATCTCAGGGGCACACTACCTGGTCACTCAGGCTTTCCTCTAAAATTTTCCCAGAAGCTCTCTAGATTTTGCATATCTCTAAAACCAGTACCATGTGGAGGACATCAAAGCTGCCTACCAACTTGAGGAGTACACAGTCCCCCTTGGATAATGGCTACAGAGGCCTCTTGAGTAGATGACTGAGCATGGTGAAATGAATCCTGGGGAATCAATTCCCCAGGCAGCCTTTCTCCAGCATATCTCACATGGTAAAATGAATCTTGGGGAATCAATTCCACAGGCAGCCTTTCTCCAGCACATCTCACATGGACTCTCTTTTCAAGTGAAAACTTTATAGTTTTGAACCCTTGAGCTTGTGATGGGTAGGGTCTTGCTGACTTCTGAGATGCCTTCAAGCTATCTTTCTTATTCTCCTGATACAAAGTACTTAGCTTCCTTTTAATGATTATCTCAGCAACATTCTCTCCCGGGCCCCAGATTTTCAGGTACTATACCAAAGTCAGCTGAATGAAGGAAATAATAAAAATCATAACATAAATAAATGTAATACAGATTAAAACAATAGGAAAAAGCTATTTCTGTGGTTTGAATGCTTAATGTCTCCCAAAGCCCATTTTTAGAAGGCTTGATCCCCAGGATTGCACCGTTGGGTGGTGCTGTGGACATTTAGAAGATGGGGTCTTATGTGAGCTATTAGATCACTAGGGATGTGACCATGGGAATTGTGGAGATCCAGTACCTTCATCTTTGTTTTTTGCTTCATGGCTGTCAGGTAAGTTGTTTTTCTGTGCCATACACTCCTACCATGCTCATGCAAACACCAAAACTTCAGAATTATCCTATTCCTACTATCAGATCTTAAAGCAATGGAGCTAGAAATCAGTGGTAGAAACCACAGAAATTATACAAAGAGTCTTAATTAATTAATGCACCATTGAATGATCAATGAGTCACAGAAGAAATCAGAGAGTGTATAATTTTTACAATCAGACATTAATGCCAGTACAATATACTAGAACCTATAGAACACAATGAAAGTAGACTTGCAAAGGAAGTTTATAGTTGTGAGTGGCCAATATCAAAAAGCAGTGAGCACACAAATAACCTAGTGATAGATTTCAAGGTCTAGAAAACAATAATCCAAAATTAAAAGCAGGTACAAGCACATAAATTATTAAAGATAAAAGTAGGAACTATAGAAAACCAGACCAAAAAATATATCACCAAGAATCAATGAATTGAATTGCTGGATCTTCAAAAGAATTGCTAAAACAGACAAACACTCAGCAACCTTACCAAAAATGGAGAGAAAAGATTCAAATCAAGGCAATTAGAAATTAGAAAGCTTGGGGGCTGGGGATTTAGCTCAGCGGCAAAAGCGCCTGCCTGGCAAGCGCAAGGTCGTGAGTTCGGTTCCCTGTACCGGAGAAAAACCAAAAAAAAAAAAAAAAGAAAAAAAGAAAGAAATTAGAAAGCTTAATCACAATAGAAACCCAAGAAATCCGAAAGATTATTAGTAACTGCTTCAAAACCCTATACACCAATAGAATGGACAGTCCAGAAGAAGTAGATTGATTCCTAGACATAAGCATTATCAACACTGACCAAGAAGACAGAAAAACACTGACCATTCCAGTAATACGTTATGAACTTTAAACAACAACAAACATATACCAACTAAGAAAAGCTCAGGACCTGATGGAACTACCACTTAATTCCACAAGAACTTCAGGGAAGATGAAATGCCACTATTTATCAAACTTCATTATGAAATTGAAAGGGAAGGAATACTCCCAAACACATTCTGGGAAGCTAGTATTAGCCTAATTACCAAATTAGACAAGGGCACACTAAGTAAAAAGTGATACTATGTATTGTCTCTAATGTTCTTTTAAATTATTATTTTCTTATTCCCTTTAATGATTTGACCAATATTCTATTCTTATATCTGGTAATCTGAGCAACTTCATTGAAAATAACAATATGTAATATAACAACCACTGTTAATCTCTATCATTTGGTTTGAAACCTTGTATCATTTTTAATGTATTTGCTTTGTGTTGTTTGTATTTTGCTATTGTTCTTTTTTGTACTATTTTCTTTAAAATAAAAACAACCTACACAGCAATTGTGTTGATGAATGTAGACACGAAGTCCTCAACAAATACTGGCAAACAATGCCACAAAACATCAGAAAGATCACATATCATAACTAAACAGATTTCATCCCAAGGATACAGGGAAGGTTCAACATATGCAAATAAATAAATGTAATACATCACATAAACAAAAACAAGGACAAAAATCACATTGTCATCTCAATAGATGCAGAAAAAGCCTTTGACAAAATCCAACATGCATTCATGATAAAAAAAACTTAAAGAAGGAACCTATATCAATCAGATAAAAGCAATTTATGACAAACTTACTGCTAACATCATATTAGATGGGAAAAAATTGAAAGTTTTCCCTCTAAAATCAGGAACAAGACAAGAATGTCATTATCACCACACCTATTCATTATAGTACTATAAACATTAGCTCAGTGAGGGAAGATAAAGAAATAAAAGATATGTATAGGAACAGAAGAAGTCAAATTACAATTATTTGCAGGTGATATGATCCTCTAAATGGACCAAAAAATTCCACAAAACCTCCCCCAGAATTAATAAACTCAGCAATACAGCAGGATACAAAATAAACACAGGAAAAACAATTTGTTCTGTACATGAACAATGAACCAATTGCAAAAGAAATTAGGAAAATGCTATTAGCAATAGCATCAAGAAAAAAATGAATGCTTAGAAATTTACCTAACCAATAAAATAAAAGACCTCTATGATGAAAACTACAGTACTCTGAAAAGCAGATTAAAAAGGACATTAGAAAATGGAAAGATAAACTAGTCGTTGTGACACACAACTATGATGCCAGCACTCATGAGATTGAGACAGAAGAATCAACAGAGTTTGAGGCCATTGTGAAATACATAGAAAGACCTGTCTCAGAAAAAAAGAAGATATCTCCTATTCCTGTATATGCAGAACTAATATAATCAAAATAACTTTACTTCCAATAGGAATCAAAATACTGCTTTAGTTACTTTTCTCTCATTGCTGAGACAAAGTACTGGACAGCCAAAGTTAAAGGAGGAAAGGTTTATTTAGCCTATAGATTGTAGAGCTTTTGGTCCATAATTGCCTGGCTCCAAGTCTTCCCTCTATTTTGGCTGTAGGGATCAAGTGCCTGGATTACTGAACACTCTGAACACAATTCTAAGAAACAAATTTTCTAAACTGCCACCATCTGAAACATGGTGTTCTGGGGCTTTCTTCTCAAGGCAAGGTCTTCACTTTTGCAATTCTGAAGCTTCAAAGAGTGGAGTCATGCTGTTTCTTGCGATGCCCTCAAGCCATCTTTTCTATTCTCCTGTTCCTTCTCAGCAATCAAAATGTCCTCTGCTTTATCTTTGCAGTCAACAGCTTTACTGGAGCTTCCTTTCTGGCCAAACCCACAATGTTTTAAATCATTCTGCTAGACTCTTTGCTCTTGATTCTCAACATAGATTTCATTAAAAGCCTCCAAAGAAGCCACACCAATGCCTCAACATTCAACTCTCTGGAAATTTCTTCTACAACATTAATTAGTCCACTGACCTTAATCTCAGTTTTAGGCAAAGTCTCTGCACATAAGCAAAATGCAGACAAATTTCCTGCCAATGCATAGCATGCATCACTTGGAGTTCAACAGTTAATATAGTTCCTCTCAGCACAAACCTTCCAAGCTTGGTCCTTACCAGCAGAATTTTTATCAGCCTTCTGATTTTCTGGGCTCTGACCATAATCTCCCATAAAGTCAGCCTAAAATATTTTAGCTCTACTTTTTAAACCAACATCTCTGAATCATTTTAAACTATTCCCACAAGCAATTCCCAAAGGCTCCTAAACTCCACGGTCAGGTGTAGTCACAGTAATCACAACACTCTCAGTAGCAAATCTTAGTTACTTTTCTCTCACTACTGAGACGAAAATACCCAAAACCCTAAATTAAAGGGGAAGAGATGTAATGGTTGATTGACTGTGTCAATTTGAGAAATTTAGAAGCTTAACTAAATTCTCTCAGCAATTCTGCAGCCTAGGGTGTAGAGGATGCACCATGAGGGGCTGGTGTCTCCTCCCCTGGATGATGTAAAAGGGAATTGAGGAAGGACAGACTTGCTTCTGTTTTTCAGTGGAGCTCCAGTTTTCACATTCCACTTGGACATCAACTACTGGCTTATAGTACAGACTCTTTGGCTTCCACCTTGGAGCCTTCAGCCTTCCAGGAGAGACTCTTCAGCTTTCTTCTGTAGACCCACCAGAATCCTGATATGGACTTGTATGGGACACTGCAGTGAACTGCAGACCTAGGACTGAAACCTTCAATCTCCAGTGTGCACACACCCTCTGCATGCTTCCTCACACAACTCTGTGGGAAACCATTGTAAGACAATCTTGTAATTTCTTGTACATTTGTATATCTTGTGTTATATCTGTTCCTCTAGGAAACACTGACTGATAAAAAAAATTTATTTAACTCATGGGTATCGAGGTTACAATCCAGAATCAGCTGGCTTCAAGGCAGAGTGGCACATGGTGGAGGGGCAGCAATTTGTGGTGGTGAAAGACAGCAAAAACAAGAGAGAGCAAGGCAAGAATCTTTCTGTCCCTTATATTGTATCCAGTCTCCTGGGATTAGGACTTTGCCAATCCAGTCAGTGGACTGATACAACAATCATCTGCATTTAATCCCAGGATCCTTAATCCTAGCATTGCACTACAGATCAATCACACAAACTAGATTCACCCACCTCTAGAATACCCTATGACCACATGAGGCTTTAGGGAGGACACCTAGACACAAATCATAACAAATACAAAAGCATTTCTCACAGAGAAAACAATCCTAAAATTCAAATGGAACCTGAAGAGCCCCAGAATAGTAAAAGCAATCCTGGGTAACAAGAGAAAAGCAAGAAGCATCACAGTCTCAGTTTGCAAGTTACATTACAAAGCTACAGTGATAAAAATGGTATTATACTGGTACAAAAATGGATATGTGAATCAGTGGAACAGAATAAAAGATGCAGAAGTAACCCCAGGCATATTCACACATCTAATGTTTTGTAAAGGGGCAAAAATACATCCTAGGGGAAATATAAGCTCTTCAACAATGGTGCTAGGGAAATGACTATTTTCATGAAGAAGATTGAACTCGACCCATATCTCTTACCATGTACTAAACTAAAACCAGTATTAAAACAGAAACACATAATCTGCTGGAAGATGAAATAAGTGGAACTAGAAGTCACAGGTATAGGCAAGGTCTTTTGAATCAGAGCCCAAGGTGTATAAGAAATAGCATCAAGAATCAACAAATGGGATTGTATCAAATTAAAGTTTCTCCACAGCAAAGGAAACAACAGAGTGAAGTGAAAACCTACAGAACTGGAAAAAAAATTTGCCAGTTATTTCTTAGATTGAGGACTAATATCTAGAATACACAAAAAACTGAAAACAATTAGACCCACTCAAAATAAAAGATGCAGTAAAAATGAGCAACTGAAATGAATGAGCAGTTCTCAGAAGAAGTAAAAGTGGTCAATAAATATATTTTTAAAAGTTTAACATAGCTGGGCATTAGAAGAATGCAAATTAAATCAAACCAAGATTATATCTTTGTCTGGAAAGAATGGCTATCATCAAGAAATCAAATAATAACCAAAGCTGATGAGGCCTCAGAGAAAAAGGAGCCCTTCTACATTATTAGTGAGAATATGAACTAGTACAACCACTATGGAAATCAGCACAGAGAGTCCTCATAAAACTAAAAATAGAAATCTGCTAGACTCAGCTTCTTCTGGGTATCTTTCCAATGAGTTAAAGGCATGTTACAGTGATAAATATATACTCGAATATGCAGCACAGCTCATAATAGATAACTTTTGGGCTATGCGTGGCATATATGACCATCAGAAGATGAATGGATAAAGAAAATGTGGTATTTACCACAATGGACTACTTCTCCCCCATAAGGAAGGATAAATTTAAGTCATTTAAAGATAATCTTGAGTCATTTATAGGAAGCTAGATACAACTTGAGGTCATAATGTCATGATTTTTCCCAGGATACTGTTCCTTTATTCACCAAAGGGAGCACTGACCAATTATTCCCCAAGACTGAGTGATCTGCATTTAGTTACCTTAACAAATTTCTGATGACATATGAGAAAACCAATTTTAGTATCATTTTGACCAGCTGGCAATCCATGTGGAAGCAGGATTTTTAAATCTATAAGCCAAATTAAATTGTGAACAAATGCTTGAAAAATCCAAAAATGCAAAAAGAAAGAAAAACATGTTGCATTCAAATAAAAACAGCTGTTTACAGATTGGACAAACAGACCAACCAACATACATTGACAATCTGCTTACAAAATCAAAGTGTACTTAAATATATTTTTGGCTAAATTATAATAACTCTTTTATAACTTTAGAAGTTTGCAATTATGAATAGACTAGTCAGACTTTTTGTAAGTCAATTAGCAGATATCTCTCTTTGAAAAATTTCAAAAAATTTTTGAAGGAATAAAAACCTTTTATCTATAAGCAATAAACATATTTTTTGTATTTTATTTTGTCTTAAGAATACTGACCTCTTTCTTTGATGTAGCCTTCAGCCCAATTATATCCACACTCTATGTCATTTACTCAGACCTTTCCCCATTTTTAGTTACCATCTTCTGGTTATTCTGGGTCAGTTTCTTCAACTGGCCCCAGAGTGAATCTAGCTCCATCTTCATCTATAAGCTGCGGCATGGTCTTTGAGGCATCACTGCCACAGGACTGAGAATCAGTTCTTGAAAGGTGGAATCAACTTCACCTCTGGGTCTGGGTCTATGATACAGCCAGATAGCATGAACTGGCACCCAGGCAGGCCATTCAGTGTTCTCTAGAAAGACACAAGTATACCCTCAGACCCATATGAGTACTGGGCTGGGTTCCTTCCATTGTTCTGCATGAAGATCTTTCCAAAAGGTACTTCCTAGCTTCTTTTACTTTATGTTATTGACTCTTTCTGCTGCTGTAGTCTGATTCTTAGTAGGAATTAAAAAGTTAATAGTATATAATGCCTAGTGAACTCTATTATGAGGTGTGAATTTTGTAGGGAAGAATTCCCATTTTTGCTTTTGTAGTTGAATTTTGAGCAAATGGTGAGGATGTTCAGCAATTCCTTGACCTTGAGGGTTATAGAGAATTCTCATGGTAAGAGAAATGTGCAAAGTTTCACAAAACATTTGGACAGCAGCACTTGTCTAAACAAAGTCATTGTCAATCTTAAATGCCCACAGGGGCCAAGGGTACCAAAACCACCCAGGTAATGAGCAATGACATATTTAGCCACTTCACCATGTGCAGGCAGAAGCAAAAATAAATCCTGAGGAAGTATCTACTGAAATGTGGATCCTGCATAGAGAGCCAAACTCAGGAATGTGAGTGACAACCATTTGCCAGAGATGACTACAGTGTAACCTTCAGGGATTAACTCCCAGTGGGAGTGAGGGAAGATGTATTAACATTAGACACATTGTTTAACAATTTATCAAGCCTGTTTGTGGGCTAAAAGGAACTGTTTGCACAAGACAGGAGCATTTTGATGGAAGGTGGCATGGGAGGCAGAAGCTTGTTGAACAACATCTGAGGGAGTAACAGTGACAGTAGCCAGCAATTTCTACTGCAGCTTTTCTCTCAGTGAGAGGCTCCAGCAGTTGGGAATGAGAACATAAATGATCTATAAAACAGGGAACATGGTGTGACCAAATGAGTTTAGAGAGTGTGAAATAAATGAAAAGGATCTTCTTGGCTAGTGTGTATAGTGGTAGTTTCAAAGTAGTGCATCACATGGCAAATATAAGCATTATCTGAAAAGAGGTTAATGGGAGTGGATGAATTATTTTACAAGGCCCATATGACAGCCTGCAATTCAATCTTTTGGGCAGGAGCAAAACCTGTATCCTGTATTCAGAAAGAGGATGCTGTTACACAATCTCTCTGCCCAAAGAATACCCCTCTGTGAAAAAAGAGACGTCTCCCACTATGGGAACTGAACTTATTTTTGAAGAGCAGACCAAACATGTGAGGGAAACAGATTGAATCAATTTGTCTGGAGGATAATGACAACCAGTAATACCAGGGAAGTTAGCTAATGTGGATTACCAAGAGTACAAAAATTGCCATAGCCATTGTTGTTGAACTGTCTGAACCATAACTTTAACTTCCCTTGTGTAATCGGCATCGATGTCACCAGGTAAAGCCTGTAGACCTTTTAAAGTGAGACTACTGTGACCTAACAGGAGTTGCACTCTTCCTTGAGGACAAAAGTCCATAGACTCCAGTAGGAATAGCTTGGGGTCCAATTTCAGAAGTTAGTATGAATCTGGAGGAGGGACTGAGGTCCAAGCCTCCACTGTGCTTGTTGCTCACTTGAGGTCAGAAACATGCTTGGTAGTGAAGGGTAAAGTTGAGGAGGATTCAGGGAAAGTGTCTCCACTGTTTGGTGGAACTGAGGCATTCCCTGCTGGAAGTTTCCCAGAATAGATCAGCCTTCCACATCAGTTTTGGATCTACACTCATTTGTTCAATGATATCCTCATCCATACTTTGGGTTCCGTAGATATGGCAGATAATGGCTGTGCTGCCCCTACTGGTGAAGCAGAGCAATTTCATACAAAATGTCCTTTGCCACCACAGCTGAAACAAGTAACTCTGTTCTTTCCCTTTCTTTTAAGATGTGGATAAATAGCCTGAGTGATAGCTGCTACCAAGGCAGCCACCTAAATATGCTATGGGCCAATGTGTATAGAAATCCAAATAATCTCAGACAGCATAGACTGTATTTTGTGGGCTTGTGGATCATCTTTGCACCATTTATTTGCATTTTCAAAGACCAGTTGTTGAATAACATTCTAGCCTCTGCACTGCTGATAATTATCACAGTAACCTGCAATAAACATGTGACAAAATCCCCAAAAGTTTCATCGGGACCCTTGTGAATGAAAGTCAGGTCAAGGGATGTCTCACCCTTTGCAGGAAGTTCCCTCCAAGCCTTTGTGGCAGCCACTTCAGCTTGTTCATACACTTACAATTCAAAAGTAAGTTGATTACTAGTGGCAGCAAAGGCATCTTCTCCAGTTAACATGTCTTTTGTAATGACCACATTGTGAACCACATTGTGAGCAGCCTGTTCTGCACACAACTCAAAAAATTTCCCTTCCACAAGAAATAATCCCCTAGACTTAAACCTGTTTTAGCTGTTCCTTTCCAATCATTGGGAGCCATAACCTGTTGTCCTATGAGCTCTATAAAACCCAAGGCAAAAGGGGCTGTGGCTCCATAATACTTTTTTCTGCCCCAGGCCTAGTTTTAAGAAAGTGCTCCTAGCTAAATCCTCTGTGGTCATCTCAACAGGCATACAATCACCAAGGCACTCTGATCCACATCCACAACAAAAAAGATAAATACAGGAATCAATAATACAGCAACTATTTCCAAACACATCTGTTGTTCTTTTTTTAAGGAAGAAAAGGTTTATTTAGCTTGCAGTTTGTGGAGGTTTCAGTCCATACTTTGCTGGCTCAAGGGCAGAGTGGCACATGGCACAGGGCTGTAGTTCATGGGGGCAGAAAACAACAAAAGCAACAATAGCAAAAAGGGAGGAGCTTCACCTCTTTTGCTCTTGGAAACATGTTTGTTCCACCTTTTACACTTGTTGATGGGATCAATATTGATATCAACGGGATCAATATTGATGATATTAATATACCTCTGGGATCAATATTGATGATATCAACACACCCCTCTCCTTTTGCAGCACACAACTAGTGGTGTTCTCTCACCTGCTAAATGCCAAGTTTCCTCACACCCTGGGTCCTTGTACAAACACCAAAATGCTACATCCAGTGCAGCCCTTAAAAAAACTCCAGGAGGAACGACCATGAAGAAAAGAATGCAGGAGTCAAAATGCAGAAGCTGAGGTCAGGTGGAGCCCGCTCTCCTGGTGGGAGAAAAGGGTCTGCCCAACAACTGCAGTGTGTTTATTTATGCACTCGGCTGGTTGATGTTAGGTGAAATGCCTCTGATTAACAACTTGTTAATCTGGCTCACCTCAGGCACTCTGTGTTTTCAGGTCTGGAACTGCTTTTTCACCTGGCTGTCCTTGGGCACTCTGTTCTCAGGGATGGCCTTGCTCTAGCCCCACATGTGTGATTTATCTCCTGCTCAGCTGCTCCCCACACTTTCCCCAGTTTTACTCATTATTCATTTGGACATTTTCCTGAGCACTTGCTTGTACCAGGTACCATGTTAGAAATATCAATCACAGTTCTCAAAAGCAAGTGGGAAAAGAAGGGACAGGTAAACCAGGTACAGCTCAGTAAAGGGATATGCTGAATGTCACAGGGTCACAGAGTAAACAGTGCTTTGTTAGTAGTCAGAGCTTTGCAAGAAGCGTAGACGCTAATAAGAAAAAGGAAAGGCTGAGGAGACATTTTGTAGATAAAGGGATATGCAGGAAAGCAGAGGCATTAAAAATGTATTTTTACAAAAAGAAACAGATGACACAAACTTTCCTTTTATTAAACTAAGATAAATTATTTGTATAAATGAAACAAATTAGCACATATTTTGAAACATTTTAAAAACAGTAAAATGGTGATTTTGTAAAGTATTTGAACTCCTTACTTCCTATTTATCTCTCTTGTATTTCTCTCCCTCTCTCGGTAGTAGTGTTTCTCAGATAAGAGGAATCATGCAATATTCGAACCTGTGTGTCTGATTTATTTCACTTAACATTATGTTCTCACATTGCATCCATTTACCTATGGATGTCTCAAGTTTATCTTTCTTTATGTCAGCATAATACTCCATTGTGTATAAATACCACACTTTTCTTATTTAGCATTAAAGTTTTAAGTAATTGTGGTGAGGTAATTCATGGAGACGGTGCAGTGCTTGGGAAGACTGAAGAAGCCTGTAAGTTGCAGTGCTAGTGCACTATAATTGCAGGCAGTTAAAATGTCACTAACTAATTTTAAATAAGAACAATGTACCTGGACTTTTAAAAATTTGATACTCATTGTCTTACAGAGAGTAGATTGGAAGAAGACAGAATGGAAGGCAGAAATCGCACAAACTGCACTTACTATACTTTGCAGATGATGACCCTAGAGCAGCCTGAGAGTTTGAGAAGAGTGACTGGTGGTAGGATGCCAGAGCCGTAGAAGTAGAACTGGGAACTCTGTGAATGGGAAAGTGCCTTCAAAACTTAATGTTGAGGTTTAGTAAAGAAAGGTCGGGCATTAATTTTGTATGGTTGAATATGAGATTGTTACAGACTTCTCTATATTTTTCTATTAGAAGATATTTTCTTTTAAAAAAAGATAACTTTAATATCTTTTCCCCTTTTTCTGTCTTTCTAGAAATGCTTCACCTAGCAGAATTTGCTGATGGCTTATAGTATAGGACAAAAATTATTCCCATTAAAGAATGTAATCCTTTATTTGTCCTGGTACAATTTGTTGACTATGGATCAACTGAAAAGTTGATGCTAAACAGCTAAAGAAAAGAAGTCACCTGAATAAGGATTCTTAGTTCATTTAGTATTTTTCCTTTGTTGGGGTGATTTTTACCACATTTGAAAGAAAAAGCCTATTTTAAAGTTATTTACATATTAGGAATTTTTATATCTAGAGTTTTATGAGGAAAAATGTATCATTTTAGCTAAAGTATACAATGGACTTTAAGTACATTTGAAATGTTGCACAACTATCACCACTTTACATTTCCAGAACTTTTTCACTAGCATGCTCTGATGGGGCTGTAATTCATGCATCTTGATACCCAATGGGACAGGCATGCATGTACTCCATGCATGATGGTTCAAGCTGGAGGAAATGTGTTAATCTGAATAGAAACTCAGTACCCATTAAGCGGTAGTGTTCCATTCCATCTTCTCAGCCCTGTCTTCTATTTTCTATTTCTTTGAATTTTCATAGTTTAAGTACCTCATATAAAAGTGCCATCATGCAGTATTTATTCTTTTGTGACTGGTTTATTTCAATTTTCGTGTTTCCAAGATTCACCCATGTCACATAATATGCCAGAATTTCCTTCTTTTTAAAAGCAGAAATAATAGCTTTTTCTTATGTGTAGACCACATCATATTTATCCACTCAACCATCAGTGATGCTCCAGCCTTTTGCCTATTGTGACCATACTCTTATGGACATGTATGGATAAATTTCTCTTTGAGACCTGCTGTCAATTACTTTGGGCATAACCCCAGAAATGGAACTGCTCAATCATATATTCTATTTCTAGTCTTTTTAAGGAATATGTTTTCTGCAGTGGATGCACAACTTCACTCTCCCAACAAGAGCACCTGCGGGTTTCACACCATTTTTTCACATCCATGCCAACAATTGTTTTGTTTTCCCAGAGGGGTGGGGAGTGTCTTGACAGTAGCCATCATAACGCATGCACAACTCACTGCAAATTTTATTTATGCTCCCTAATGATTGTGACGTTCAGCATCTTGGCACAATTTTTTCTTACCCCTTACATAACATCTTTGGAGAAATGTCTGTTTTTATATGTATTTTCTCTCATCTGCAGACTGTCTTTTCACTCTGTTGACTGTCTTCTAATACACAGTTCTTTTAAAGTCCATTTCATCTGATTGTTCTTTTGTTGACTGTGCTTTTGGCATCATACCCACCAAATTATTGCTAAATCTGTTATAAAATCTTTGCCTTGTTTTTATCTAAGAGTTTTAATTTATCAGAAAATTTGAACTGACCTTCTGAACATCCTAAGTATTGTTTTCCGTGACAGACTGCATCAGATTCCTCTTCAGCTCCTGCCTGAGCCATAAACACTCTCTTGGCTTAAACTTTTCTTAAGGGACACATGAAAGATAAGAATATCATACTGTCCTAAGTGGAGCATGGAATCATTGTGTACTAAGACAGACTATCTTTAAGGTAAACAGCTTTATACTTCCTCCATAATAAGTGGTCTTAATTAACTAAAATCCCCTAACATATTTCCACAGTATCTATTAATTTAAAGTGCTATGTGCCTGTGCAAATCTACATGGAAATATGTAATAAAATACATAAAGCTATGCATACTATAGTAATAAATCTTAAAGCTTTTAAAAGTATTTTCATTTATATTTAACAGGCTATGTTAGGTCTAGGATGATAATAAAATTAAAACGACCAAGATATGCGCTGTGTTTAGTGTGGTGGTGCACACTTGTAATCCCAGCACTTGAGAGGCTGAGGCAGAAGGGCTGCCATGAGTTCAAGGTCAGTCTAGGCTACATAGTTCAAGATAAACCTGAAAACATAGCAAGACATTGTATCAAAAAAACAAAAAAGGAAAAGAAAAAGGAAGATGTGCATTGTATAATCAAAGAATTTGTAAGTCAGTGGAGGGAAACAAGCATACGAATCACTAATTAACACAAGGTAGAATGAAGTATTACAATAGGGGTATAGATAACTTCATGAGGTAGGCAGTGTAAAAGAAGAAATGATTATTTCCATCTAGAGGAAACTGAAAAGTTATTTGAGCAATTTTTTAGTGGACACTGAAATGATGAAGTAGGAAGTATCATCTGAGCTGTGTCCTGAAAGATGAGTAGGAAAGACAAGGGCCAGACTGTGATCATAGAAAGGATTGAGTTGTAGTGTGGTGTAACCTGTATTAAAAACTCTACATGGCATTTAAACCTTTCTTTTTATAAAGTTTAGCATGCATGGAATGTAAATATACTTTAAAATTAAAGCCCACAGTTTCTACCCAAGAGAACTTTGATGTCTAATTATAGTTTACAGTGAAAAAAATGAGATTTAGCAGGCAGCCCCTTCCTGCTAAAGGTGCCCCTTAGGAATATAGAGTTTAAATTAAAAATAAACCTAGAGAATGTCTTTTCTCTTTTGTATGAATGTCAGATATAGGGGGGAAAGGGCAGCAAACACCTAATTTAGTTTTCTTGACAAACTGTATCTTTCAATTTTAAGCTCAGTCACCAGAACAAACAATAACCTTATATGAAGATGAACAGTACCCAGTCCCTATGACATTAATAGAAATGAGACTTGGAACTTGGAACTGTTACAGCAAAGATCAACATTAAATAAAAGTACTTGTGAATTTTCTTTATTTCTCAAAGGAATGACAACAAAACTCTACAGAAATCATCCAGATTTCTTCTTAGGCCTTAGTCATTGCTAGAGTAACCAGTATCAAAGGGGTTCCATATCTGTAAGAATACTCAAAATGATTTTTGTGACTGTCCTAGTACCAAGTGGGGTAGCAGGACAGTGGGCATCATGAGTAATTTAGGCATATGAGTGTGTGGCATGAAATAGAACTACTCAACAGTCAGCAGCCTAATAATCAAGTTATCAAAGCACTGGAGTATATATTCATTCATGTAATTCTAACTAATGACTCAGCAAATAAGAAACCTTAAGCAAAGCAATGCTTTATAAGTAGCATATTGTTTTTCAGGTACACGGAACAGAGCATCTCTAGCAGCCCAGAAGAAAATATGCTATATTTAGGCCCTTTCAGACTGTATTCTTGACCTGTTCTACAGCAGTGCTGTTATTTTCACCTTAATTCTTACACATTGAACTGTTAAGAGTCTTGTGAAGAATCTAAGAATAGTTCATAAATATCTGATTTCAAACATTTTTTATGTTGCTATATTTTCAAAATGAAACTGGTTAGGTAGTTTTTTTTATTGTTTCTCTGGGAGATGAACCAGGGCCTTCATACTGAGCTGCAGCCCTACCCCTTTTTATTTTTTATTTTGTATTCAACTCAAAGTTACAGTACTGCCTCAGCCTCCCAAAGTGCTGGGATTATAGACATGTGTTGCCAGGCCCACATTAACTCATAACTAATGATTTGGCTTAAGAAATGAAATAATGCTTTGAGAATTCCCCAGAGAAATGTAAAAGAAATGTCTGCCTCCAGATTGAGAGGGGAGGGAGCTGACAGCCCAAAGAATGACTCAGACAAGTCCCACTGGATGACCTTGGTGAGTAACTGGGTTTATTAGGGGTTACGTACAGAGCAGTGAATGACCTGCAGGCTGTACTTCCACCAACGTCACTAACCCTCCTGTGCAAAATGACTCTGTTACAGAGCACTAATTAAGATGGCAAAACTAGGGTCAAAAGCAAGAAGGGTCCTTGGGAAAAGCTGTGTGTATTCTGCTGTCATCCCTTCCTTCCTGAGAAGCTCTGCTAGTCTCAGGAAGCACTGTCTAGCTGCAGTGGTGGATAACCTGCTCCCGTTGGCACACAGCCTCCACAGCTAGTGGGGCCACTGCAAGATGGAATTGCTCTGGCTGGGGCCTGGGGGACAGTTCTCACCAGATAGCAGCCACAAAGGCCCTGGGGTGCTCTGTCTCATTGTATTATGCCCCCTGCCAGACAGATGAGCATGGTTATGCTTACACAGGCCTGTGTAATTTCACTGCATATGAACGCATCCATAACTAACACATAGTGCTACTGTGTGCCTTTTTAACTGTGTGAGGTGTCATGGTTTTCTATTTTACTTGCATTATTTATCTATCTTGATGTGTACAGACCTTTTACTTTCACTGCCATATAGTTTTTATTGAGGTGGTTACCAGCTTTTTCCAATTACAAATATTCCACAAGGTTCTTTTTTTTTGTTGTTGTTTTGTTTTTGTTTTTTCTCCGGTACCGGGAACCGAACTCACGACCTTGCGCTTGCCAGGCAGGCGCTTTTGCCGCTGAGATAAATCCCCAGCCCCCTCCACAAGGTTCTTATATACATATGACTTTCCTGTGTGTATATACATATGTGTGCACATATTAACGGAATTTGATGCTTTCTATATAGTATTTAGCGGTTTACCAGCAACTGAGTTGCTTACCAACATGTTGTATAACCAGACCAAATCAGACTCACCAGATTCTCACACTAGTACAAGTGATATCTCCTTGTTTTAATAAGCACACAAAGGTTGATTAGTACTAGGGAATCTTCTTTCACTTCACTGCTTGTCCTCCAGTACCGGGAACTAAACTCACGGCCTTGCGCTTGCCAGGCAGGCGCTTTGCTGCTGAGCTAAATCTGCAGCCCTGAGCTAAATCCCCAGCCCATGTCTTTTTTCTATTACATCATTTGCAGTTTTGTTTCGAGGGCTTCTGTATATATTCTGGGTAGCAAACCTTTGCCATGTGTATGTATCTTTTCCTAGTCTATAGCTTATGTCCCTCTTTCTTGGCATATTTTGAGTTGTTTAGCTATTTATCACTTTTTTTAAGGTTTATTTTGTCTCTTATTTAAAAATCTTTCCCAACCTGAGTTGATTGTTTGTATATAATTTTTAAAAAATTCCATATATATATGCATATATATACTCTCTATGTATTATATAGAAAATATAGATATAAAGATATATATAGATATATAATACATATAAAATATACATAGTATATATTAGATATATAAAATGTCATTTCTTATAAGTATTAAAGTTAAGTATTTCCTATTCATTCTTAAATCATGTGGAAATTGATAACTTTTCAATTTTTTTATTTTAAAAATTTAAAAAATTTAAAAACAACAATGAAGACAATCAAAACAACACAAAAACAACAAAAATGATACATGACTTCAAAACAAAATGATGGGCATTAACAATGGTTGCTACATTACATACTGTTATCATCAATGAAGTTGCTCAGTCCACCAGACATAGAAATGTAACATTGATCAAACAATCAAAGACAGTGACAAGCAATAAAAAAAACCATTGGAAATAATGCACAGCTTCACCATACAAGATGGTAGGAGTTCAATAATGGTTCCCACAGTGCATATTGTTGTCTCCAGATCAGTCATTCTGATCACCAGATTCAAGTGTGCAAAGTTGGTCAAGGAAAAAGAAAATTTTGAGCACTGACTGTTCCTTTCAATAAAATGCAGGCATCAGCTATACATCTATTCCAGCTATCCTTGTATATACATATAAATTTTGTTTTTCATTTTAAGAAAAGAAAAACCCAAAATAATAAAAACAAGTACATAAACAAAACAGTATGGAGAACAATAAAAATGATACAGAATTTCAAAACATGGTGACAATGTTAACAATGGTTGTTATATTACATGTCATCTTCAAAATGGTTGCATGTATAACTAGATATAGGCATGCAAGACTGATCAAACAATTACACATTACCAGTTCCTTTCAAAAAACCAACACATATCAGTACTACAATTATCCTAGCTATCCTGTGTATATATATCCATATACATATTTTTCCCTCTTTCTTTCTCTTCTTCCCTCCTTCATTCCAGTTGTTCCTTCCTATTTGAGCAGTTCTTTTCCCTTTCACAATATCTACTGTACCTTTCAGATTTTATTTACTATTTCATGTTCTTATAGTAAGGAGGAAATACAATGTTTACACATGTGAATCTGATTTATTTCACTTATGAATACAGTCTCTAGTTGCATCCATTTAAGTATAAAAGCCTCTAGTTTATCTTTCTTTATAGCTGAGCAATATTCCATTGTATAAATATATATCTTTTTTATCCATTCCTCAGTTAAAGGACATTTGGATTGTTTCCAAGATTTAACTATTACACATTACACTGCTATAAACTTTGGTGCACATATATTGCTGTGGTATGATGTTTTCAGTTCTTCTGGAAAAATACCCAGGAGCGGAATAGCTGAGTTGAATGAGACCTCTAATCTTAGTTTACTGAGGAATCTCCAGACTGATTTCCACAGTGATTGCAACAGTCTACACTCCCACCAACAGTGAGGAAGAGCTCCTTTTTCACCACAGCTCCTCCAGCATTTGTTATGGGTTGTTTTCTTGATGATAGCTATTCTTTCTGGGGTGAGATGAAATTTCACTGTTTTTTAAATGTGCATTTCTCCAATGACTAATGACATTAAACATTTTTTCATGTATTTATTTGCCATGTGCATTTCTTCATGTGAGAAGTGTGTGTTCATCTCAGATGCCCATTTTTGGATTGGGTCCTTGAATTTTGGGGGGGCTAATTTTTTAAAATGCTTTTATGTTCTATATAAGAGTTCTTTGTCCAAGGGACACTTGAATAAAATTTTTAACCAATTCATGGGTTTTCTTTTTGCCCTGTTGGTAATTTCTTTTGATGTGCAAAAACATTTCAATAAGATGAGATCCCATTTGTTGATTCTTTGAAGTATTTCCCTTGCAGTTTGGTTTCTGTTCATGAACTCTCTACCTACCTTTGGGTCTTCAAGACTTCCACCTACTTTCTTTTCCAATAGATCTAGTGTTTCTGTTCTAATACTTAGATCTTCAAGCAATTTTGATTTTATTTTGGTCCATGGTGATAAGTTTGAGTCAGTTGTAGTCTTTTTTGTTTAGTGCAGTTTGGTTTTTGTTCATAAACTCTCTGCCTGTGCCTTCAAGATTTCTACCTACTTTCTCTTCTAGTAGCTTTAGTGTTTCTGTTTTAATATTTAGATCTTTGATCCACATTGACTTTAGTTTAGTACATAGGGATAGACATGGGTCTAGTTTGAGTCCTCAGCATGTGGAAAGCCAGTTTTTCCAGCACCACTTATTAAAGAGGCTATCTTTCTTCCAGTGAACCTGTTTGGCCCCTTTGTCAAAGATAAGGTGGCTGAGTGTTTTTGTGATTGTGTCTGCACCTTCTAGTCTGTTCCACTGGTCTTTAGATATGTTTTTTTTTTTGCCAATACCATGCTGATTTTATCACAGTAGCTTTGTCATATAATTTCAAATCAGGGATTGTGATACCTCCTGCTTTGCTTTTGTTTCCCAGGACTGCTTTTGATATTCTGAGTCTCTTCTAGTTCCAGATGAATTTTAGGAATATTTTCTCTAGGTCTGTGAGGTATACCAGTGATATTTTCATTGGAGGTGCATTAAATATGTATAACAAGTTTTAGAGCATGGCCATTTTCACAGTGTTGGTTCTTCCTATCCATGAGCAAGGAATATCTCCATTTTTTGAAATTCTCTTCAATCTCTTTTTCTAGAGGACTGTAATTTTCATTGTACAGACCTTTTACTCCTCTTGTTAGATTAATTCCTATGTATTTCAATTTTAGGATGCTATTCTGAAAGATATGAGTTCCCTTATTTATTTCTCAGTACATTTGTTGTTTGAGTATAGGAATGCTATTGATTTTTGAGTGTTGATTTTGTATCCAGTTATGCTACCGAATTTGTTGATTAATACTAGGAATCTTTTGGTGGAGTTTTTAGGGTCTTCTATGTGCAGTGTCAATTCATCAGCGAATAATGAAAATTTCACTTCCTTTCCTATCTCTATTCCTTTTATTTCTCTCTCTTGTCTAATTGCTCTGGTTAGTGTCTCCAGGACTGTGTTGAATAGGAGTGGTGACAGTGGACATCCTTGTCTTGTTCCTGATTTTAAAGTGAAAGTTTTCAGGTTTTCTCCAATTCATATGATGTTGGCTGTTAGTTTGTCATAGATGGTTTTTATCAGATTTAGGTAAAGTCCATCTATGTCAAGTTCTGTAGGATTTTTATCATGAATAAGAGTTTATTAAAAAAATTTTTCTACATCTATTGAGATGATCATGAGATTCTTGTCTTTAGAAATGTTGATATGATGTATTACATTGACTGATTTGCATATATTGAACCATCCTTCCATTCCTGAGATGAATGCCTCTTGGTCATGGTGTATTATCTTCTTGATTATTTGCTACATTCTATTAGCTAGTATTTATTTGAGAATTATTGCATCTATGTTCATTAGGAAGATTGGCCTATAGTTCTCTTTTTTGGTTAGTTGTTTTTCTGGTTTTGGTATCAGGGTAATACTTACCTTCAGGAATGGGTTTGGGAGAACTGCTTCCTGCATGGGATAATTTGAATTCATTTGCATTTACTTAAGCATGTTCTATGTAGTAGCATTTGGTCTATTTTAGAGAATGTCCCATGTGCAGCTGAGAAGAATGTGTATTCTAATGTTGTTGGGTGGAATACTCTGTAAAGGTCTACTGAGTCCATTTGTTCACACATTTGGTTTAGTTCTGCTATTTCTTTGCTGATTTTTTGTCCACTTGACCTATCTCTTTGTGACAAGGGGATGTTAAAATCCCCTGTTACAATTGTGTTATTATTTATTTGCTTTTCCACTTATTTGCTTAATCATATATAGTTATGATTGTTATCTCTTCCTCTTGCAGTTTTGCCTTAACAAGAATGTAGTACCTTTTTTATTCCTTTGAATAATTATTGGTTTTAAGTTCACCTTGTATGCAAACAGAATAACTACTCCTACTTATTTGTGAGTTCCTGTCTCATGCAGTATTGTTTTCAATCCTCTGACTTTCAGTCTGTGATTCTTCCTTTGAGTTAAATGTGTTTCTTGTATGCAGCATAATGTTGGATTTTGTTTCTTGATCCACTCTGCCAGTCTGTTTCTTTTGATTTGTGAATTGAAGCCATTTACATTAATGGTGATTAATGATATGTATTGACAAATCCTTGTCATGTTATTTTCCCACTGTTGGTTTTGTACTTTCCCCCTCTGTTTAATTGCTTACCTTGCTCGGTAGTTCTTTTCTATTTTTGGTCTTGAGATTGTGGTAATTTTTATCTCTTTGTAGAATATCTTTCAGTAGTACTCTTGTAGGATTGGTTTGGCATGCATGAATTTCTTCAGTTGATCTTTGTCATGAAAGTATCTTATTTCCCCATCAATTTTGAAAGATAGCTCTGTAGGGTACAGCAATCTGGGTTGGAAGTTGTTTCCTTTCAGGACCTGAAATACTTCACTGCAAGCTCTTCTTTTTTATTTTTTGGTTTTTCTCCGGTACCAGGAACCGAACTCATGACCTTGCGCTTGCCAGGCAGGCACTTTTGCCACTGAGCTAAATCCCCAGCCCCCACTCCAAACTCTTCTTGACTTGATGACCTGTGTTGACAAGTCTGCCATGATTTTGATGGGCTTTCCTTCATAATTGATCTGTTTCTAATAACTTTTAATATTCTGTTCTTTTGCTGAATTTCTGAGATCTTGATTATTATGTGTCCGGGTGTAGATTTATTTTGTTTATGGCTAATTGGGGTTCCATATGCCTCACTTACATGTATATAAGTTTCTTGTACCATGCTTGGGAAATTTTATGCTATTACTTCTGCAGATAGTCTTTTTATGTCATTCATGTTGCCTCCTGCTCTTTCATTGACACCTATCAACCTTATATTGTTTTCTTTGACCCATCTTGCAACTGTTGACTTGTTATTTGCTGTTGCTTTGTTATTTTTGAGATCTTTTCTTTCACGATCTCTTGCTGCCATGCTGTCTTCAAGGTCTGCGAGTCTATCTTCCATTTCATTCAAGCAGTTCTTCCAGCTTTCAGTGGAATTTTTGATTTCCTAAATGTCTCTTTGAATCTGTTTCATGCGTTCTAATTCTTTCCTATACTGTTCATTCAGGGTTTCCATCATTTTTCTGTGCTCCTCTATTTTTTTATCTATGTCTTCTTTTTATATGCCAAGCAATTCTTTCATTATGGTTGTCATTTGTTTTTTTACCTGAGCAATTATTTCTGATCTGATTTCCTGTATAGTCTGATGTAGTTGGTTCTTTACTTCAGTTGCTGTCATTTCAGAGATTTCAGGTGTGCAGCTTCCATGTTCTTCCAAGTTGATGTTTCCTGGACTTGTTCTGGGTGCATTGTTTGGCTGAGATTGCATTTTACTTCTTCTTTTTGTCATTTTCAAATCTCTGTAGGTTTCCTGCAGGGATTCAGGTTTGTTCCTGAGATTTTTGGCAGGAGATGGAGACAGGGGTCCTAGGATTCCAAGCAGCTCACCAAGGTTTTCTGAGTCCAAGGCCCCTTCCTGCCATGGCAGCAAGTGTTGGAGCCAGATATCCCAGGCACTCAGACAGCCTACTGATGATTCCTGGTCCAAGAAACCTCCCTGAGATGGTGGCAGGGGGCAGAGCCATAGGAACAAGGCTCCCAGGAAGCTCACTGAGGCCTCCCAAGTCCAGAGCCCCTTCCTGCAGTAGTGGTGGGTGTCAGAGCCAGAGGGACCCCAAAACCCAGACAGCTCACTGAGGCTTCCAGAGTCCAAGGTCCCTTCCTGTGGTGGCAGTGAGGAGCAGGGCTGGAAGATCCAGGCTTCCAGGTAGGTCACCAAGGCCTCCTGAATCCAAGGCCCCTCCAGGCAGTGGGGGGGGGGACAGGCAATAAATTTTTAACTGAGTCGTTGTCAATACTTACTACCCTACTCATTAAATAAATTTACAATAGGTGACTTGGCCTTCCTTCAAGGATACTTCACTTCCATCACTCAAGAGCCTTATTTGGTGATAACATCAAGTTACCTGTGGGCTGTGGGTTAACACCAGCATAGTTACTATTCATGACCACTCTTACTCTGTGACAATTTTACACAGTAATGATTATTATACATTTTCTCCTGAGATTATTACCTATTACTCCCTGTAGCATTATTTGTATTCATTCTTTTTTTGTAATCTCCCATTCTAATACAATTAATGACCCCTGAAGTAGATCAATGTTTTCATTTTGGCATCTTCTAATCACAGTACTATTTTGGTTACAGTGACAATTCATTATTCATTGAGTATCCTTTTCATGCAAGAGCATGTTCTGTGGCTACTGAGCTTATGGAATGTCTATTATGTACTCCTTTTTTTCATAACCATGTCCAACCCAAAACATTATTTTAGAATCCTGTACACAGTTTATAACAAAATAATAATGTCTTCCTTAATCTAACTGTAGAAAAACAGGAGAGTCAAATTACAAATGTATGCCATCCTTGTGTATTTCAATGAATATAAAAATGATGCTTTTCCAGTCAACTTGCATTTTAGAATCCGTCTTTGCCATTTACACACACAGTGTCTATATAAATTGAATAGAATCCACAAGAAATACACATTTCTAAAACAGGAAGATCAAATAGTTTTCCTTCATGACCAGTCATACTGGAGCATTAGAATTCTGTGTCCATGAGGACATTATGATCTTTGTCCTTTGCTAAGTACCATTCTTCCCCAGTACAGAGCAGGCAGTAATTGATATTAATAACGTGACCTAAAATAAATTGAGTCTGTTCTGGGTGTATATAACTTGTGGCAAGACCTGTGGCTGGTTTAAGGACAAAATTAATCCCTAAGCCAATGGCCAGGGTCAAGGCCAACAAATGGCCTATGAAGTCTTGGCACCTCACAGCAAGATAAGCACCAAAACTGAAGCCTTTCACTCACCCAAATTCCTTCTAGCTCAGTATCACACCTAGCAGATAATCAGGTTACTAGCTAACCA
>NW_004955431.1:7898559-7900799 GCF_000276665.1 Chinchilla lanigera | reverse complement strand
ACCACCACACCTGGCCAAACTGTTATTTCTTTACTTAAGCACTAGGCAAAAAATTTCAGGTCAGGTTAAAGGAAAAACACTACATTCACTGTAAGAAACTTCTATATTATCTAAATTTAATATTTTTATCTTTTTTTCTTACTGTTTATAGCACAGAATTTGCTTCAGTTAAGTGCATCTAGGATGTGTTAGTTGTATTCAGATTAATGGTATTTAATTGTCACAATCCAGGATAGGATCAAGGAAAACTGAAAACAAGTCACTAGATTGGGCAAAGTTTAATTAAAATGGTGGAGATGAGAGGCCCTTTATCAGTACCATGGATTGTACATCCAGGGCCATGCAAAACTTAATAAATGTAAGCCAGTGTAGTGGTCCAAACTATAATCCCAGCACTCTGAAAAGCTAGGGCAAGAGAATTACCAGTTTGAGCCCAGACTGGGCAACTCAGTGTTTTAGTGAGACCCTGTCTCAAAACACAAAACAAAGTTTGGGCATACAATTAAGTGCAAATACCTGGGTTCAATCCCCAATGCTAATCATTAATTAGTCAAAATAAATAAGAGTCTGCCTGCTTGTTTCTGACTCACTGTTTTAAAATTTACCCAAACTTACTTCTGAACGTATACTTGCCATTCCCACCCCACTTTCCTAGAATGCTGTGTGGATTTCCTCCAGATCACTAGGCTGCATACTAACTCAATATTATCTCACAGGTTCTAACTTCACACTGCTAAGAACATGTCTCACTTGCTCTCAGTATTTCTTCATTTCTGAACTCACTGAAATTTTGAGTGACAAATATACAAATGTTTTAAATTTTTAACAATTCAATCGGTAATCAAAGCTGAACCATGAAAACTGGGAAATCTTGAAGCAGATGTGGCAGGTGCCATACTGTTGAACTCTGACAGATCTGCCATCTAAGAAGATGCTTTCTTTTTGGCCATCAGCAAATAAAATTTTAATGATCTGGTCAGGAAATGGGATTTCTTTTCTTCCATCCAGGAAATGTTTTTCTGTTTTCAAAAGGTTACTATAAATGCTATTTAAAGGAAGGGAAGAATTTAACAAGGGAGGCAGAGCAAAGGTGTGCATTTCTGTCCACTTGAGAAGTGTAGAACTTCAAGCCCTTCGGACTCTGTAGTGTGAATGGGCTGGGCAGCAACATGGGGGTAGATCTATAAATACATAAGGTCAGGACACTGCTCTCCCAAAGTGGGTGGCTGAAATGAAATGCACCAGGGAACACTCCACTCTGTTATCTGGCATGAGCCATTTCATGCAGCCATTAATAAATCAATCAAGGCATAAGCCAGCATCCAGCAGACCCACTCATTTTTCTACTGTAAATTTGTATTTTAGTGTTACAGTAACTGGCTGTGTATCTCAGTACCTTTCTCTGAGGGATGCAGGAGGTAGTCCATGTGCTTACCTACTTGATATGATCAGTGGCAAGGAGTGTGCATATGTACAAAGTGGCAAACTAGGATTTGGACCCACCGTTATGCTTCATGGAGCAGTTTTTTCATATGTTCACTCAAGCATCAGATAGGGTTCAATATGCGTACACCATTTCAGGATTTGTTAAAAAAGTTTTGTTTTTGTTTTTCTGGTAAAAGTAGCCTGACTCAGTACAATGGCACATGAAAAACCATATTTGCAAGTTTTGAAGATGGCCAAAAGTGAATCATCAGATTACTCATGCATGGGTGATGAAGATTACCCATTGTAGTAAAATATGTGCTTTCATAACAGAAGAGCGGTGTGGGCAAATGGTGATGATGATGATAATCGTGATGATGATGATGATGATGATGATGACTTTGACATTGGATATGTGAGCCAAAGTTCTGGTGACAGTGAAATGAAGCAAACATCAACTGATACACAAAGAATACAGACCTGATTGATTCAGATGATAATGTGAGTACATATTTGATGAATTGAAATACTGCAAAATGGCCATACAACCGCATGGAATGATCCAATGTCAGAGCTCCATCCAAAAATATAATGAAGGTCTCGGCAGGGATGAAATGTGTTAGACAAAATGCCAGCCATTCAGTGTTGGAAATTATAATAGACAAAATGCTACAAGATGCTGTGAAATACACAAAGATTGAAACGAAAATAATATGTTCTGTAAGTACCAACAGCCCTATTCAAAAATGTATTTAGCATGACATCTCACTAGCTAAATTGAAAGCATTCATAAGTCTGCTGTACTTAACACAAAT
>NW_004955431.1:7890550-7898264 GCF_000276665.1 Chinchilla lanigera | reverse complement strand
TTACTCTCATCTCCCAAAGTAATTGGAATGTGACATTTGATGATTGGTTTATTGGTTTCCAACTGATCTTACATTTGCTAACAGAGCCCAAGTTGTCCAGCACAGGGACTGTACACAGGAACAAAGTAGAAATTCCAAATGAAATGCTACAATTTTGAAACACAGAACTGCATATTTTAGTCTTTGAATTTCAGAAAGATAACACAGGCCTTGTATAGGGCAAAGAAAAGCAAATTGGTACTACTCATGTCAACATTTCAGCATGGTGGAAATATTGATAGGGAAACTTTGACAAAATAGAAGCCTGGGATGGAAACTTTCAACAACAAAACCAAAGGTGGAGGAGATGTGGTTGGTGAGTTATGCAGCAACTATGATGTCATTGGAAACACAAAGCCTTGGCCAATGGTTGTGCTTTACTTAATCTGAAATGTGTGGCATAAATCTTATAATCGTTCACAAAGAAAATAACAATTGCAATATATCATGGGGAAATTTTCTTAAAGGACTGAGACTGGAGCTCACAAGAGATCACTTATAGAAGAGGAAAAACAAAACGTTCTTACCCAGAGAACTACACAAAACAATTCTGGAGCAGACAAATGAGCTGACAGGTGAACAGGAAGGTGCACCATCACAAAAACCTACTGTGACAACAGGAAAACAAAAAAGATGTTGACTATGCCCTACAAGTAAACAAAATATAAGTTCTAGCAGTTTAAATGGTACTTGTACATGGAACATGCAGCTGTAATGTGTGAAGACTGCCTTGGGTCTGACAGTTGAAACAAAGTTTATTTCTATGGTAGACTTTTGTGTTTACATTGCAGATCACAAAGGTTTTTATTTTGATGTTATCTTTATACTTTGTAAGCTGGTAAACAGCTGATGTGAAATGTTGATATCTATTCTAAGAGCTCATTACATATTTGATATTGTATATTATCGACATTCTATTTTCCTTCTCAGTGCTTGTTGTACAATATAGTATGAAGCTTCTCACAAAACAGGAAGAGAAGAGAGGTGACAAGACTGTCACATAGGAAGGAAAGCTAAGCATATAGGCTGTCAGTGTAAGCAAGACATTCATAGAACACACGGTTGTCATGTGTGAAGACGGCCTTAGGTGTGTCAGTTGAAGCAAATCTTACTTCTGTGCTAGAGTTCTATTGGTATTTTCATTGGGTTTCACACGGGAATTTATTTCTAATGTTATCTTTTAGGTTTTGTAAGGAAGTATACAGCTGATGTGAAAGCTGATGTCTATTCTAAAGGCACACAACATAATAAGAATTTAATACTTTATATTTTATGTCTGTGCCAACTAAACACTATATAATATAATAAGAACCTTCTGACAGAACAGAAAAATGACTGAGATGTCAAATATGTCCCACAAAAAGTTCAGGAAAGTAAATGACATGTGCTGTTAAGGTAAGCAGTGTGCATGTGTGTGAAATGTGCTGTTTTCATGTGTACAGACTTCCTTAGTTGTGATAATTGAAGTAAAGATTTTTTTGTAGAATGTCGTTGGTATTTTCATTGTAGTTCGTATGGGTATTTATTGCTAATGTTCTGTTTTAAACTTTGTACACCAGAAAACCAGTCAAGGTTTAAAATTTTGATGTTTTATTAATATTCAATATTAAACAATATTTTTGTGATATTTTTTCCTGTTAAGTACTCATTGTTTAATATAATAAAACTCATGATATATAATTAATAATTTATCAATAAAAATATTTCAAAATATTGTAAATATTTTATCAATAAAAATATTCTATTAGACATTCTTCCCCTCTGTTTTCTCTTTTTTTTGAGTTCCATTAGGTAATAGAACTCGTTATCCATTCTTATAAACATTTTCCACCTAAAAACAACATAAGATTATCAGTGAGTAAGCATTCTCCCTCAAACCACTTAGCCAAGGTGGTCCAGATCCTAAATACTTCCTTTGAAATTTTTCATAATAAAAAGGAAAATATTCTCTCAAAAGTGGAGAAGATCCTTTATTTCATTAAGGGTTACAAACTGGTGATTTTTAAACTTTGTTTACTCATTTTCATTATAGGTTGGAATTCATCTGAAACAGAAAACCTTTCTTCATCAATGATTTGTTCCTACACAGGATGCTCAGGGAAATCCTGACGGCTCCCTTTAACCCTTGTTCTCCATCCTCTCATTCCACATGCCTGTAATTTCTATTAAAATAAGTCAGATCAATGTATCTGAAGAGCAGATACATTTTCTCCATAAATCTAAGGAATAAAGCTCTCATCACCTCCTTTTAACAAGCCTTCACTCTCCCTGTTAGCTGGGACACCCAGCTAGGTTGTTTTCCCACTCAAACACTTTCCTCAGGAGGCTGGAGAGGGAGGCCTAAGACTAAGACAAGTAAGGCAAGAAAGGCTTACAGAAGAGGGCTAGAAGCAGCTAGACCGGCTTTTAAACTCTGCCACAAGAATCAGTTTAAAATGTGGCCCTGTATCCCTTCCATTACACCACTAAACTACAAAGGGTGAATAGATTAGTGATAAGAGTCCAAAGGTCGAAGCCCCACAGTTCTGAAGCTAAGGCATCACTGACAGCTTCATGATGGACCACGTTATCAAGGCGCACCTCTGAGACTCGTGGAACTGTGCTACTCCTAGGTTTGCAGTGATGAGAACAAATTTTCACCGGCAGCCATGCAAAGGTCCAGCACACACAACTATGTAAAGTACATAATAGTATGAAAGTAGCTGTTAACTGGTTTACATAATTCTACATGATACTTTTTATTTTATTTTATTTTTTTTTGTTTTGTTTTGTTTTGTTTTGTTTTTCTCCGGTACCAGGAACCGAACTCACGACCTTGCGCTTGCCAGGCAGGTGCTTTTGCCGCTGAGCTAAATCCCCAGCCCCCGATACTTTTTATTTTAAAATACACTATTAACAAAGTTTTCTGTGGAAAGTAAGCATGCTCCACCAGCAGCGGCCTTGCACACCTTGTACTCACTGCATTTCTTGATTGCACTGTCTTCTAATCTTACGCTTGATCCGGTCTTTGTGATGTTTTCTTTACCTTGGCCTAAGGAGAATAGACTATTTGTCAAACATGATAACATATATGGCACACGCCTTGTGTATGTCCCGAGCTATACTATTACTCTGCCCTGTTCACACTATGACACAATCATCCAACAACCTGGCTCTCACATGTACCCCTCCCTGTCGAGCACCGTATGACCATAATTCAAGCATTTCTACTCTACTTTAGCCCACATTCATTTTTTACATCTAAAATATATTTTTAACCTATAGCAGGATGACTGATTTCTTCCTGAATTTCTTCTCCTTTTTCTTCCTTCTTTTTATGCTCAGGATCGAGGAAGTTGGCTGGGTCAAGTGGTTTCCTGGCAAGGCAGTCTGTAAGACAAGACATTAGAGCAGTTAAAACCTGTATTTCCTCAAACTGGACTATAATTTCATAGGGCTCTAGGACTGGATTTGGTTTTATGTAGAAAACATTTATAATTTTAAAAGCCTCCTTTGTACATGGTTTAGAAACAATAAATCAGTTTGAAGCCTGAGTAATCCATACTTGAATATATAGAAATATAAAAAATGCTCACTTGTCCTTTATCTGAACTGCCTAAATCCCACTTGGATTTTGACATAAACTTCCTGTCAGAATATAATTGTAAGACTTAGGTTCAATATTTAAAAAAAAAATTTAAATGTTAACTTTTTAAAAAAGTTTTACTAGTATAGTTAAATATTTCCTTAGTTCATATCTTTCCTTTGTGAACTGCTTCCCTTTGTCTTTCTATTAAGCAAATCTTAGTATTTTTCTCTACTAGTTTGTATGAGCTCTCCATTATATAAATTTAAGTATTTATACAAGTATTTAAATTCTCAGTGACCAAGGCAGACAAAGACAATATCAAATACTACATTTTCAGCCTGCAATCCAGAGAAAAACTGGGGCTCAAGTAATCTAAAGGATCTGAAGGTATTCTGGAGACAATCACAAGAAATAGTAAGAGACTGTTATGGGGTACAGATAAAAGAGGCATCTAGGAATACACAGAGCATTTGGTGTAATCAAATAACTGTGGATTTAATTAGAATCTAAGTACCCTAGAGTCTGTGCCCTAACTTTTATGAGTAGCACACCAATCACATCCTATAACCCATACATTATAAAAATAAATACACACGTCTCAAGTACCAGATGAATTTTAAGAAATATATTGACCGGCTCATATTTTCTTTCTGTGTGTTAATGAGGCAAAGTGTAAATACTCCCAACTCTGAAGAGTTTCACTCAACTTCCAGACTGATTTGCACATTATAAAGTAGGAAGGATGCTGTATCAGTCAGCCTTTACTAGAAAAACAAATATAACAGAAGCTGTACAACTGTATAAGAATTTACAAGATTGGCTTAGGAGGATCAGCCACAGAGTTGGACGAGGAAGCGTGCCGAGGGTGTCTGCCCACTGGAGGCTGAAAGGTTCAGTTCGAGGTCTGGAGCTCACTGCAGGGTTCGATGAGAGTCCGTAATCAACCATTACAGACACTGAATGCTAAGGGAAAAGGCCTGGAGAAGAGCAGAGGCAGAGGCAGAGGCCGCCAGGAGGCCCTCAGACCTGCAAGGGGGCTGTGTGGCACCGATGGAAACAGCGCTGTTTCTGCTGCACCGCGTGGAATCCCTGGTATGCGGGGCCCCAAACTGTCGGGTGTTAGCCAGGGTTCTGGGCTAAGGGGAGTGCTCTGTTCAGACAGCATACAGAAAGAACACCCTCCAGCTGTGTGGGAAGGGCCTGTGTGTGAAGCACTCTCATCATCTCCAGAGACAAGACTAATATTCCCATTTCATACATGAGAAAACGGAGGCTGTGAGAATGAATAACGTGTCAGTGGAGTCAGGTAGTGACAGGCAGAAACGGGATTAAGCCCTGCCAGTTCAACACACAGCAAGATCACTTCTCAGTTCGATGTACATTAACTTGAACCCTCAAAAGTGTCTATGCTCAGCGGAACAAGCATGAGTAGAAACACGCACCGACTGCGGGGCAGGCTGACTGTCTGCAGGACTGTGAGGACTTCTGCTGACACACAAGCCATGAGAGCAAGAAAGGAGAACTGGATAATAGATGGCGCCAGCAGATCCCACGGGGGCAGTTACGCAGGAAGACTTAAACACTCCCAGGAGCCAGGTGCAGGGGCGCACCCTGCGATCCCTGCACTCTCGGAGGCTGAGCGAAAAGAAACACAAATTCAAACCCAGCCTGGGGAACTTAAAGAACCTATCCAAAAAAATAAAAGGGCTCGGTGATACAGCCTAGTGCAAAAGCCCTGAGTTTAATCTCCAGTATCTCAAAAACAACAACAAAATACAGTACTCTGAAGGAAAAACTTGAGGTTCAGTTACATTAAAATGAGAATGCAAGCTACCGAAGGACACTCTAAGGAATAAGAAGATGCCAGGTGTAGTGGCACCGTTCTATCTAATCCCAGCACTCACGAGGCTGAGGAGGGAGGAGCTTAAATTCCAGACAAGCCTGGACAATTTACAAAGAACCTCACTCTAAAAAAGGCAAGTCACATACTGACAGAAGATACTATATTTGGGGGCTGGGGATTTAGCTCAGCAACACAGCGCCTGCCTGGCAAGCGCAAGGTTGTGAGTTTGATTCCCGGTACTGGAAAAAAAACAAAAACAAAAAGGTACTATATTTGTAATTCATGTGGATTAGGAGAATAGCAAGTGAAAGCTTCTCATGAATCAATAAAGAAAAATACAACCCACAGAACAATGGGTAAAGATCAGAACAAGCTCCTTCCCTGAAAGAGGACATCTAGACTGCAAATAAACAGAAATGACTGTGTTCAATTATTTAATAATTAGGAAAATGCAAATGAAAACTCCAGTGATATGCTGTTACACCCCTGTGTGCCTTGCAAAAATTTAAGTGTAACTGTAGTAAGTATTGGACAAGATGTAAAGCAAAACAAGTTCATGACTGCTGGGAGTATAAAATCAGCCCCAACTAGAGTTGGAAGTCATTCTTGCTGCCCTTCTTACTGCCATGTCTCTGTCAAGGTCATCAACAAATCTTTTCTGCCATTCACCCCTTCATTGCTCTGAGAAGCCCTAAAGGCCTAATGACCCTATCCCTTGAGCTGTCCCACTCCTGATGTCCCACATCCTGGCCTCTCTGGACACAGGCACGTCTGTCCCCTCTAGAACACCTCAGGCCCACACTCCTGGTCAGCGTCACCATGCCTTTCCTGCCTGATCCTACACCGTCTCCCACATACAGCCTACGCATTCTTCTACCATATTTACAGTCTTTCTGCCCCTGCTAGGCTGTAAGTTTCACACAGTTCATACGCATCTGGGGTACGGAGCCACAGTGTGTCACGTCGGGGCTGTGATCCTTCTGTGAGTCACGTCACGCTCTCAGGGTTAGCAAAAAGAAGTGTCAGTTTGAGGTGAGAGCTTTGGAGAAAGTTGACTTACTTGCATTGTTTGCAAATTTTATTTCTCTAACTTGCTTAAAAATACCAGGTAGGTATTTGGAATTACTCGAAGTGAGTTGTACCGAGACCTCAGGGATGTGCTGTAGGTGATGAGCGATGAGCACGTGCTCCTCAGTGTTCCAGGGCCTGTGAGTCTGGCAGATGTGGGAGGAAACCAGCAGGGATTTAGGCTGCTGACTGTGGGGTGCAGTTCAAGCACTGTGGGAGCAGGGAGCTTTCAGCATGGGGACTGGGCCAAGTCTGGGAGGGTGATAGGCAATGATTTTTATTTAGTTACTGGCAAAATTTGCATATTTAGAATAACTACTTATGCAAAAGGTTGAAAGCAATACTTACTCAAGCAAGAAGCTTGGCCAACTACAGAAAAAAAAAAAAAAACCTGTTAAAATTACCCATGATCCCTCTTACCGAGTTCTCATCACTTCTCATTCCGTTGCGCAGATTAGCTATGTACTTAAAAATTCATATCTCACCATTTTACAATTACATGTTACCTACTTATCTCTTTTTTTCTTTGCTGTGCTGAGGATTGAACCCAGAGCCTTAGCACCTAGCTACATCCCCAGCCCTTTCATTTTTTATTTTGAGACAGTCTTACCAAGCCACTAAATTGCTGGGCTCGACTTGGCAGTCTGCTTCCCTCAGCCTCCCAGAGTGCTGCTATTGTGGGCATGTGCCGCCATGCCCAGCTACCTATCTGCGTCCCTTTGTAGCACTTAGAAATGAACCAAACGGCTTACTTATATAATGGCCTATATTTAAAATATACATAAAATTTTGGTTGGAACACCGCAACATCAATAAATAACATTGTAATTTTTTATACTAATCTAGAGAAAAATACATATTAATAAAGTTCATGTGGATTACAGATGGAAGGCAATCGATTTGAGTTTGGGCATGAACTTCCAGCCGAACTGCATGAAATTCGCAGATTTTCAAAACCACTTTGATGAGGAAGATGAGACTTTTGCCACAGCAAATGCAATTTTAAGTAGTGAGTGGTTTGGGAATTATTCAACTTCTTTTAACAAATGTGGATATATAAAACTTAATTCACCCTTCCTTTCATTTTAGATTTGCTGCAGGATGCTGTGAAAATAGGGATTATATTTCTGTAAAGGTTGCACTTAACTCAAATGAAGAATACAACTCAGACCAAGAAGTAACATGTCTGTCCTTGG